>NW_020837984.1:2163959-2195952 GCF_003676395.1 Aethalodelphis obliquidens
CACGAACCTGTGTCCCCTGCATCGGCAGGCGGACTCTCAACCACCGCGCCACCAGGGAAGCCCTTCCCTCCCTTTTTATTCAGTTACCTCCTACTCATCTTCAAGAGCTTATCTCTAGAGACATTTTTCAAGGGATGCCATGGTAGGTCATTTGATTTCCTCCTATTATAGGCTCTTGGAGCACCACCTGCCTTTTTGGTAGCTTCTGTCATAATTGCAATTTTACATTTGTTTGTGGGATTATTTAATTAATTTGTTTCCCCCAATAAACTAAGTTCATTAAATGCAGGAAGGGTGTTTAAACAGCCATCATATCCATGCTTGTGGAAAGAATAAAATAAGGAGAGAAGTAAAGAAAGAAAGAAAGTTTGGGGAAATGAAAAAACTGATGGATGGAGTGAGATTTGTTACCACATTGTTTAGTATTAGGAGTCAGGATCTTGTTAAGTTAGGAACTACAAGATTTATGAGGTTTCTTGACATGTCCCTTGTTGTGTTTTACTTCCTTACCTTTGTGTGTAAATTCCCCTCTGCTGGAATACCCTTTTTTTTACTGGGACAAACCCTATTCCACCTTTAAGATCAGCCCAGCCTTCTCTGATATCTCCCAGGCAGGGTTAAATGCTCTCAGCTGTGCTCCCCTTAGAACATATTAAGGCTCTAGAGACAGATGGGTCTTGTTTCCAGTCATGGTCCTGCCCCTGCTTGATATTTGACCCTAAGCAAGTCATTGAATCTGCTTCTTCACCAGTAAAATGGAGCTAAAAATTCCTTCTTCATTGGATGAATATGAGGAATGAGATAATGGACTGAAAGCACCTCAATAAATATAGGTGCTCAATAAATAGTGACTACTTAAAACAAATTGAACCCAAATTTATTGTGTTTAATTTTCTAATCATATTGTAAGTTCTTTGAGGCCAGGGATTATGTCATATTTACCTTTGCTCCCTTAGTACTTAGCACAGTGCCCTGTGCATAGTGGATTCCCAGTGAATGTTTAATGGCTAATCACCAGATTAGGAAATAAAGGCAGATAATTGCTGCTAAGAGACAAACAGGGGGAACAGAATGTTGAATCACTACAAGAACACATCTAATAGAGGCCAGAGGTTGAAATATACTTTTGAACTTTTGAGCTTGAGTCAGAAATTAGCAACTCTTAAATACACAATTGTTATTAACAAGATTAATTGATGCCTGTACATTGTGGTGTTAAGTTTGAAATAAAGGGTCATCTCCTATACCTTTTTTCCCTGCCTATTCAAATATTCCAAGGCCCAGATTAAATGTCCTTGTCTAATTTCACAAAAGCCCCATATATGCAAGGCACAGGGTGACTTCATGCAATTAGGGATGTATCCAGGTTTTGAGCAAAACTTATATATATTTAGAAGCTCACTTTAAGGGAAAGAATACAAAATTATAAATGCAAAATTAGACACAAAAGTGAATTCTTATTTAGAATAGCAAAAGAAATCACAAATAAATCACAAATTTTAAAAGCTGACAGCAAATATCACAGTCTGGGAAAATAATATTTTTTATTAATTAGCTGCCAGGAACTCCTTTGTAATAATTTTTCCCCTACATTTTTTTGGAAGCATGCTGTTTGATTGCCTATGGCAATAATTTTGTAACATCATTTCTTTTTTATTACTTTTTATTTTATATTAGAGTATAGTTGATTAACAATGTTGTGTTAGTTTCAGGTGAATGGCAAAGTGATTCAGTTATACGTATACATGTATTTATTCTTTTTCAAGTTCTTTTCCCATTTAGGTTATTATAGAGTATTGAGCAGAGTTCCCTGTGCTATACAGTAGGTCCTTTCTTACAGAGACAATAGAAAGATAACTCTATCTTCTAGAATGGTTGAGAAAAAATGTTAAATTGACAGTTTACAGAAAGGCTTCTTTGGTTTCACAAGCCATTTTGGCAATGATATACAAATTTTTAGAATTGTTGTCAAATTTGGGAAACCTCTATCAAGTTTTTATCACATAAGATATTACAACTCTAAATCACTCTAAGTTTTCTCATGCAGGGACTAATGCTAAACACCCTTTGAAATGGCCACACTAACTAGTGAGTTGACAGTGCCCTTGTTGTGGTAGTAAAATTACAATTTTATGTTTTCTTTACTGGTGTTAGTGTTCATATCAAAGTAGCAGGACACTTAAATTCCTTCCCAGTGTGTTCACATGATTCATTCCTTTTCGTTAATTTGATCAACACAAGAGTCTATTCATTACTTCTATTTGAAATGTATTTCTTCGTCTCAATTAATTACAGTTTTTGGTATTATCTGAAACAGAGTTTTGGGGGTTATAATTCACTTCTCATTGTCAGAATAATTTCTAGTGAGTTCTTATAGAAATATATGAAAAATATTTTCATGGTATGGTGCATTTATAATTGCCTATGCTACATAATTAAATATATTCTTGAAAAGGCATTGAATAAAAACCAAATCCTCTGCTTTTCATTTTACACCTCTGGTGATTGGGAGAATATTCCATAGATTAGCTTCTGGCTCTGCATATTTCAAGACTTGCTTTTCTTCTACTACCTACTCTGGTGCTGGATACTGTAGGACACATTAAATTGTGATAGGACCCCTGGCCTTGAAACTCAGTGCATGCTGTCAGGTAAAATCAACACAGAAGGTGGTAGGAATATTTTTAGAAGCTATTCCTACACCAGACAGGAACTGGAATTAAACATACATAGAAGTGACTGTGAACTATATAGGTATATTCCACTAAGGCCAAATTAAATGTACCCTCCTAACTCAATTTCCTGGGCTGGATTCCCAAAAATCCTTGTGACCGTCCCAGTGCTACCTAACATGAGGAGAAGTGTGAAGGGTGGAACCTAAGAGGAAAGATCAATACTAACCCATCCAGCTAAAATGTATTACTTTTTCAAATTTTACAAAAATAATATGACACTGTGAACACATTGTAGGGTCCCTTCAGGGCCTTGGAAAGGACTGGTGCAAGGCAAGGGCCTTGAAGTTTTAGCTTCACTAGGTTCCTTGAAAATTCATCTTTGAAGGGCAACCAATTTTATATAATACTCTGTAGTTGGACTTGTGATGTGCTCTGGAATTAGATAGGCTCATGGTGTTAAGTATACAATACCACTTTATGTAATGTCTTATGTGTCTTTGCATCGAATGGACATGTTTGGTGCCTGATTTGCTAAGTGAGTGATACACAGAGGAGAAGACTAGAGTTTTCTCTACAGAAAGGAAGAGAGGGGAAAAAAAAGGTAGAGCCAACAGAAAAAGGTTAAGGAAAGACTCATGAGGTATGAAGCCATCAGGCCAGTTACATGTGCTTCTGTTGTCAGACTCCAAGCAGTGTGGATATTGCTACCCACCAGACATCCCCTCAGCAACAGAAGCTTACTGGGGGTTGCAGTAGGAGTTTCTAGCTCACTGACAAGCTCCCCTATCAAGCCTCTGTTTCTCTTCTCCTCTGCCTGAGGGCTTTCTCCAGTGCCAGGAAGCTCACCCACCTGCAGGTAGTTATAAGTGGGTGTGGCATTAGTGGCCCAGGAGCCGACCCTCACCACAGGGATGGGAGTTGCAGATAAACAGCCCAGTCTAGGCGGCTTCTGGTGGGATGCTTTTGAGGTGAGTTCCACACTATTTCTCAGAGGATCCCCAAAGATACTAAGTGCTAGTTTGCCCACAGAAGTGACCCACTCATTAACTCACTCATTGATTGGCATCTCTCCCTTCCCTGACTCACTTTCCCTAGTTTCTCACCTGTGCTTCCTAAGTTAACCTGTCAAACTACCAACACTAAGTTCTGTTACAGGGTCTTCTTTTGAGGCAACAGAAACCAGGACACCTGGTTTAAGTCATGTGCAAGTAATTTACCACTTAAAGAAACAATCTAAATATTAAGATACAAAAAGATAGAATACAGTTTTAAAGGAAATAAATAAACAGTTTGGAGCTATGCAACAAAATTATTTATTCGTGTTATATGCATCTGTTTAAAAAGAGTGCTGAGATTTGGATGAAACTAATTTATCTTTCTATGGGAAGATAAAAAAGAACTGAATTATTGCATTCAGGTCTTTAAAATTCTCTTGCGTTTATATTCCAACTCTGGCTTATTAAAGGGGTCTGTGCTCCGTTAACATACACATGCGCTTACAATATAAACAGCTTAACTAGACATCTGTGTTGACTACATATAAATGGCAGTTAACTTTTTGCCTTGTTTCTGTTCAACGATCTTGATATTTCAGTCTGCTGGCCAGATGAAACAAGATTGGTTTTTTGGTACCAGATGTGTCACAGTTTGTGCTTGCATTTTGCAGGTGCTCCCCCCAGCTGGGAAGATGGAAACTTGCCATCTTTCTGAGATGATGATTCAGGATAGAAATATAAATGTGTTAAAAATAATTCGACATATTAATGGAAGGCTTTGTCCCTTGTGGGCTTCTTATGCGTAACATATGAGCAGACCAGCAGCTGTTCTATATTTTAAAAGAAGAGTTAGAAAGTTAGAAGCATATATGGCTATTCAAAACATAAGCAACTGCTTGCATTGTGGAAACAAGGTTCAACAATAAACTTGTATTTGTGAAGCTTCCTCCCAAATAATAATCCCATTGGGTTGTGTTCAGGTGGTCGTAGGGTATTGAACAATCTTTCTATTTCCATCATTTAGATTCACTAAAACACCTTCCTTGTAGAGGCAGAGTGGTAGAGATGACTACAATTTTTTAGATAAAAATGGGGATTGGTTTGTAGGTGATTTCCACCCTCCAATATTTATATATTTTTAATCACAATAAAAAACCCTAATTTGTGGGGGGAGGTCATTTTAACTTAAACATTTTGAAAGAACCAAAAGCCCCATTGAGGGCTGAGTTGTTAATAAAATGTGGTATCTCTTATCTTATTTCAAGCCTCTAAAGCAAGAATCCTTTAGGAGATGAGGTAATGATGTTCATTGTTTGTTCCTTCAGTAATCACCTAATGCATATTAACCAATGTCAAGATTGGCAGTAATCTTTCATTAACCCCTTACCTTTCACTGATCTTATGGAAGGAAGGACTCTTTAAGCCTTTTGGTCTAACTTTTGAACAAGGATAATGCTAGCCCCATTGCATCTTTACTGTTGCTCTCAAAGCTCCCCCATAGAGAGATCTCTGTTTGTATCTTTAGGAATAGGCTTTTTTTTCTTTTAGAAATTGCTATCCTCTCAAGTATCGTAAGGTCTACATGATCGGTCCTTGAATTTCAGTTTCTAGAGTTCAGGAGTATTTTGTGTAACACAATTATTTCCACCTCTCTGGAGTTTTTAAAGAGAACAAATGAGCTAAAGTTTAACAGAGTAAATCAGAATCAAGTTGATATCTGTGCTTTTTCAATCCGACTGCAGTTAACAGCAGTGGTGACAACTAGTCATGACAACGAGCAAAGCTGGTCCACAATTTGGGGTGGGCACTGCAGGAAGAAGCCTTGGAAGGAAGGGGATTGCTTGTTGTTGCTGAAATTTGGAGCATGGCCAATGAAAAGAGCCCTAATCTAAGTCATAAGACCTTCATTCAAGGCACAGGGATCTTGCTCAACAAACTGTGACCTTGAGCAAGTCTTAATAACATGGTTTGACCAGGTGGCATCTAAGTTTAGAATCCTATTATTATTAAAAGGAAGCATATGTAATGGTTGATTTTAAGTTTAGAGGGGATGGAGATTGCAAGCTGTCAAAAAAAAAAGCTATTTATGAGGGAAATTTGGCAGCTGAAGTGAAGGTATTCTCCTTTCTGAGAAGTCTTAAAAACCAAGAGGTCTTTCCTAACTGCTGTCAGAAAACAACACTGTCCAGTCAGAGAGCATGAAGTTTGAGAATCCAGGTATGGGCACTGGAATGGTGAAGTGATGGAAATGACTAGTTCAGTCCTCATTATTGAGGCTTACTGAGTAGGAACATGTGAATTTCCTGGAAGCATGTTTGGAAGTGGAGGAACCCATGGCTGGACTTTTTTTTGCTAGTGAAACAATGTAAAATGACTTTCAGTTTAACATGAGAAATAATACTTCAGTTAGAATCAGTGGAAAGGAGTAAAACATGCACGATTTAACAGTGAATAGTAAAAATATTTATTTTGAATTGTAATTCAAAAAATTTATAGCTAAATTGGGTTATTTCTCATGTCCTTGTCCCCAATAGCGAACCCTCATTTTGAAGACCTGTTTTGGGGTAGGAACTATAGTTTTCTTTTTCACCAATGCCCAGTGCTTCCCAACAGCCACTACATACAAAAATACTCAAATGCTTTAAAAAGTTTGGCAAATAGAGTCACCTTTTCTCTTAGTACAGCTCTGGCATAGGGAATAGGTACAGTTTTTAAAGCTGGAAAAACACCTTGTTTCAATATCCCAGTTTTACGGATAAAGAAACCAAGGTCCCAAAAAAGCTAAGTCTCACAGCTAGTTAAGGTTAGAAGTGAGACTAGAACCCTGGTTCTTCTATGCTTCATCAGGCTGTTAGATGTTGGAAGAAATTACCATAGAAGTTGCTCAATGAAGTTTGCTGCTGAATAATTATGATTCTGATGATGAATTATTTTCATAATTCTCATCTATGGGAGCTGGTTTACATCAGTGATTCTCATGGAGGAGGGGAGGAGGGAGTCATGTGTAGTTTGAAAACAAAGCACAGCTTTGTCTTACTGCTTTGGTTTGTTTTCAGTGATGATATTTACTTTATTTTGAATTTCAAATTACATTTAAAGAGCGCATGAGATTTTTATGTTTACTGAGGACAGTTGTACCTGTAAAGGAACTCATGTGTTAGCTTTTCAAAGTTCTTTCGAGGACTTTGCTTCTGTGAATGAAAAATGATTTTTCACTTGCTGTTCATTTTAGTTAAAAATGAAATTAAAAATGGGTGATTTAGGCTGTAAAATTAGTAGATGAATAGTCTAGGAATCTATATGTCTAGGATAGACATGTAACAGTCTAATAGTCTAATAATAGTCTAATAATGTCTAATAGTCTAGGATTATATTCCTAATCTATGAATAGTCTAGGAATTAGTAGATGAATAGTCAGATAAAACGAAATTGCAGGTGGAAACAACCTATCAACTATAGTCTATCCACTGATGAATGGATAAACAAATGTGGTATATTTATACAATGGAATATTATTCAGTCATAAAAAGGAATGAAGTCTGGTACATGCTACAACATGGCTGAATTTTGAAGACATTATATTAAGTGAAAGAAGCCAAAAACAAAAGGCCACTTACTGTATTATTCTAGTTGTATGAAGCGTCTAGAACAGGCAAATTCATAAAGACAGAAAGTAGATTAGTGGTAACACCAGAACTTGTGGGAGGGGGGAATGAGGAGTGACTGCTAATGGGTATGGGATTTATTTTTGAGTGACGAAAATGTTATGGAACTAGATATTAGTGATATTTGCATAACATTGCAATCTGATTTGTACACTTTAAAATGGTCAATTTTTTTTTCTTTTTTTTTTCTGGTACGCGGGCCTCTCACTGTTGTGGCCTCTCCCGTTGCGGAGCACAGGCTCCGGACGCGCAGGCTCAGCGGCCATGGCTCACGGGCCCAGCCTCTCCGCGGCATGTGGGATCCTCCCGGACCGGGGCATGAACCCGTGTCCCCTACATCGGCAGGCGGACTCCCAACCACCGCGCCACCAAGGCAGCCCTAAAATGGTCAATTTTATGTGTATTTTACAATTAAAAAAAGAAAAGGGATTGCATCAGTGACACTAGTTTATCAACCCTTTTCATGTCTTTATGATTTGTGAATAGGACTAAGCTTTGGGATGAAAGGGAAACCATCTTTTTTGCAGTTAATGACTTCTGTAGGTCCAAAAATATATATAAAATATATTATTATTTTATCATAGATTATATTTAAGTTATATAAATTATAATATATAAATTATTTATAGAATATATTATTATAGAAGTATATATAATCTATATGTAATCTATGTTTCTTAATATATAGATTATATATACTTCTATAATTATATATATGTTTAGAGGTGGGGGTGGAGGGTTAGGACTTATGCATAAATATTTCATAGAGATTCCTGTTTCTCCTACAATCCTCTGTGGAGGTACAGATAAGACTCTGCCTTCTTGCTTAAGAGTAAAAAATCTGTTGTAAGGTCTTAGGCATTTTTTTTTTTACTCTTATCTTTCCCAGCTCTGACTTGAAAACTGTGTCTATATGTAGGAAAATCAGTATATTGATTAAGAATGGAAAAGTTTAGATCAAACCTGAATTTACATGGACTATAAGTAATCATGTGGACAGGGTGACAACATACGCAACAGTCCTGCTGTGTTGTGGCTGGTTGTTTACTCTGCTTCCTTGTCTGACTCCTGGTTACACCTGTTCTCTCATCACTGTTCCAATGCCCCTGTATCCTTTAAAAGCCCATCCCGTGCCCTATTCACATAAGAAATTTATGTTTTGTTCCTTGGTCTCTTGGTGAACTTTCTTTTTGACAATTACTGCACATTTTGTCAACTCTTTGAGGAACATTTGTTTCTGTGGCAAGGTTATCTGGTTATTCATATGTGCTTTGAAATTGGATGTAAGAGAAAAATTGACTGCATATATTTTTGTGGAATGATTTTAACAGTCTTTTGTTTCCTCAACTTTAGATTGTTTCTTTTTAAAGAAGCAAATAGTTGTTTTTGCTCTGGCAGCTACAGATAATATTTTTCCTGGACACAAAAATTATATTGGCTGTTATTAGCTACACAGAAAAAAACCTCTAAAAGAATACTTATTTTTATTTAAAAATATAATACATCAAAGTGAAGCAGTTACATTTTAAACAAACAAGAAGGTATAAAATGTTTTCATAGAGTTAGGAGGGAGGGTAATTTGACTTAGTTCATTGTCAATCTGGATGCCAAGAATAAGAACCATCACCATTTCTTTACTCTGTGAGCAACAAATATAAAGATGAGAAATTTTAGTTATACGTTAGTGAAGTTTTAGGGTTTTAATTTTATTCAGAAATCAAAACTTTTTCAGAAAAATAACTTTTCTTCATTTTGCTACACATTTTGTGGAAGTCCTGAATTCAGGAATGTTATTACATTTATTGAGTGTTACGGACTGAATGTTTGTGTTCTCCCAAAATTCATATGTTGAAGTCCTAACTCCCAATGTGATAGTATTAGAACCTGAGGCCTTGGGGAAGTACTTAGGTCATGAGGGTGGAGCCCTCATGAATGGGATTAGTTCTCTTGCTCTCTTTCTGCATGTGAGGATATGAGTCTGCAACCTAGAAGAGAGTTCTCATCAGAACCTGACCATGCTGGCAACCTGATCTTGGATTTCCACCCTCCAGACTGTAAGAAATAAATTTCTGTTGTTTATAAGCCGCCCAGTCTATAATATTTTGTTATAGCAACTCAAACTGACTAGTACACCGAGTTTTCTTCTTCAGGTCAACTCCAAAGTGGTTTAGAAAGAATTTGTTTCTCACCTCCTCCCCATAGATTTCTCAATATAATGATTTTCTAGGGGATATCTTATTCATTTGGGGAATTTTGATTATTGTGCTTTTTTACATTCATAACAAAAATTTCTGACAAAATTTAAAATATCTTATAGAAACCACTATACTATGTGATAATGATTTACTGCTATGTAATAAACAACTACATTTAGACTGATCATGAAAATAAAAACCAACACAAGTATGATAGATCCTCATTTTCTAAAGAAATATATCTTTATTGACTTTTTCCATTTTCTTACAAGCAGTTAAAAAACTCATTCTTGAACTTGCATGCTGTTCAATGTTATGATGGCTGCCTCCTTATGAGACTATCAGTGGAGCTATAGTAAGTTTCCTCAAGCACCACAGAAGACAATCATTGCTTGGTCCCACTTTTACAGAAAAGAATCCAAGTTTCACCGGAAAGAGTATGCTTAGCTCTCTTGAAGAAGACCAGTTTAGTGGATTAATGTCTAATTTACATACAGTAATAAAGACAAACTTTGAATCTTTACAGATTAAATGCCCACTTTATACCATGGTGTAATTGTTTGAATTATTGGTGAGTGTACAGTATATAGATGTAGATGTACTAGATATGTCTATAAATAAAATAGTGCTTTAAGATAACAATATTCTTTGGCTGATTTAAATGCCTATAGTGGACTCTTTTAAAAGACTAAAATGAAAATGGTCCCACTATTATTGTCAGTCTTAACACTGAGCTGGTGCGGAAGGTTCCCATACTGTTGACTGTCAGCATCTCCAGGTCCACTATATATTCTCTTGGTCCTGATAGCGACTTCACCAGCACAAGCATTGCACTTACAGGACTTGTTTGCTAAAATAAAAGAAAAAAGAGGGAGTGAGAGAATAATTTTTCTTGTATTGCAGTTTCTATTATTTGTGAATACACTTCCTATAAGAATTAGGGGAAGAATTTTTTAAAATTTATTTATTTATTTTTGGCTGCGTTGGGTCTTCATTGCTGCGTGTGGGCTTTCTCTAGCTGTGGCGAGTGGGGGCTACTCTTTCGTTGCCGTGCGCAGGCTTCTCATTGCAGTGGCTTCTCTTGTTGTGGAGCATGGGCTCTAGGTGTGTGGGCTTCAGTAGTTGTGGCACGCGGGCTCAGTAGTTGTGGCTCACGGCCTCTAGAGCGCAGGCTCAGTAGTTGTGGTGCACAGGCTTAGCTGCTCCGCAGCATGCGGGATCTTCCGGGACCGGGGCTCCAACCCATGTCCCCTGCATTGGCAGGCGGATTCTTAACCACTGTGCCACCAGGGAAGCCCAAGTGAAGAATTTTGAGGTAGGATTAAAGTCATTACTTAGTCCCTTCTTGGTTCTAATCCTTCTGGATCTTATCCCTTATCCACACATAGTCATTAGTTCCAGATACAGGGACCTGCTTTCTTTTGATAGTTCTTTGTTTTCTACTCATCCCTCTCTGTTAATGTTTCTCTTCACTTTTATTGAGTAGTTCTAGCCTTTATAGAGACTGGAGTTCATGTGAGAATCTGATAATTTTTTTGAACTGATAAACAAATTTGTCATCTTTCAGTTCTCAACATTGTGGATATGTCTACATTCTAGTAGGTGAAGAGGCATGTAAGTAGTTAATTTCAATAGAATATGGCAAATGCTAAGATATACAGGGATATGCAGGGTATATATGAAGATACACAGAGGTGTGTATTCACAGAGAAAAACAGAGGGACCCTGAAGCATTGAGGGAAGGCCTTTGAATGCCTGAGGACAGTCACCCAGAATAAGTGGGAGTTTTGTAAAGAAGGATGTTCTGGAGAACTGGATGCAGTTTCACTTTGATGAACAATACGATGGGTGCTGGAGAGCGCAGGGAGATGAGTTTGGACAGGCAGGCAGGTAGATGTGTGAATCTGAATGCCAAGAGGAGAGCAGGGATAGAAACAGTGGATTAGGATTTAGCAGTCACGTCAACAGGTGGACATTAAACCAAGGAAGAGAACATATATGTGATAAGACTGGGTCTGTGAGAGGCTAACATTTAAGGAATGGGCAGAAGAGAAGCTATTGAAGGAAGCTGAGAAGAAATAGATAATTAAGTGGTAAACAGATGAATGGCAAGCAGTGTTCAATACAGCAGGGGAGGATGAGGGTGACTGGAACTGAAAAATGCCTCTGAATATAGCAGTACAGATGCTGTTGGTGGCTTTTTTCCAGAGCAATTTCAGTAGGGTAGTGGGAATAGAAGACAGAAGTGTAACTAGGAAATAAGAAAATAGAGACTGTGATTACAGACTGTGCTTTAAGAACCTTGGCTAGGAAGGGAGAAGAGAGAGAGGAGGCAACATCTAGAGGGAAAACAAGTTAAATATGTAGGAGGTATATTAGAGTTTGATAGAACAAGGTTCCAGAGGAAATGGAGTGAAGAATACAGGTGGTGGGTTGGCCTTGATTGATAGAAGTGAAACCTTGTCTTTGGAAAATTTAAAGGAGAAGGTTAGAAGGGGAACACATGGACTTAAGTTTGCAAGGGATGGGATGGGAAGTTCAAGTAATTTATGCCTGTTGGTTTCAGTGGTTTCAGAAGAGTAGGAGATGAGGTCACCTACTGAAAATGAAGGGTATAAGAACTTAAAGAATATGGGGACATTTGCGATCAGTGGCTGAAGAGAAGAAATAAAAGAAAGTAATAGGATTGTTGAGGACACATCTGAAGTTGGAGATTTATAGTATTACCAATCTGTGCTGACAAGCTGGGTGTGAAAATAGATGTGGATTACGTAATTGATCTAGAGTTGTTGGACAGGGAATTGAGGTGTTGGTGACAGAGTAGTTCAAGGGTCCACCAAGAAGTTGATGGCATGGAAGAAAATGGTGGGTGAGGGGTCAGAGGATTAGTATCACTGTGAGGGTGAAGAGCAGATAGAGTGGGAGTGAGGGCATGAAAAAGAGGAAAGAGAATCAGTCACTGAGGGGGTCACCTGAGACTAAGATGATGATGTGGAACTGTTCTGCATGATAACAAAGTCCAGCATGTGGCCATGGGGTGGTGGCAGAGTGACATGAAGCTGAAGGTCATGGGGGATGAGATGGCCAGAGAACTGTAGGCTGAGGTAATGGATGACTATAATAGTGCCCAGATCTGAGTGATCTCACCGACTTCCTACATACTCTGCCTGAGTGATCTCATCCATAGCCATGGCTTCAATTATCACATATCTGCCAGTGACTTAAAAGTCTATATTATGAATTCCAAGCCCACGTATCCAATTCTCTACTCATCTTTACTTGGATGTCTCATGGTGACCAGGACTCAGTATGTCCAAACTGAACTCCTCACCTTCCTCTCTCCACTGGCTCCTTCTTCCTTATCTCAGTAAATGGTACCACCATTTACTGTGCTCAAGACAGAAACTTGGAGGTTATCCTTGACGCTTCCTTCTCCTCCACCTCCCCATAGCAAATGGGTTACCAAGCCATGTCCTTCCTCCTATATCTTCATAAATCTGTCCACTTCTTTTGGATTCACTGGCTACCACACTAGTCCCCCATCTTTTGAGCTACTGATTGGTCTCTCCATTTCCATTCTTGCTCCACTCCAATCCAGGCTCTACAGTGCAGCCAGGTATCATTTTTAACATGAGACTCTGATAGCAACTCCTCTACTTGAAACCCTTAGTATGGTCTGTCAGGCATTGTGTGATCTAGGCCCTGCTCATCTCTCCAGGTCCCTCTCAAGCCACTCTGCCTGTAGCACCTGGAGTTCCAGATCAACTTGTCTGCTTTTTATTCCTTCCATTTGCTAGTCTTTTTTTGCTAGTCTTCAGCTTAAATCTACTTCTTCCAGGAATCTCCCAGACCACTGCTGCCTTGGTTAGGGGTTAACTTGTGGTGTACTCATGAACAATCTGCAGTGCTCAGTTGTAACTCTCAGCATACTTGTGAACACTTGTTTGATGTCTCAACTATAAGCCCCACTGTGGCAGGAATTGGCTTGGTTTTATTCACTGCTATGTCTCTAGAACCTAGCATGGTGCTTGCCTCTTATAGGTAACAGTGATACCTTGAAGATGTTGATTGAATTAATGTATTCATTTAAAAATATTTTTTGAGCACCTGCAATGTGCCAGGTACCATTCATTCTATGTGCTGTGCATACAAGAGTGAACAGACAGGTAATGTCTCTGTTTATTACACTCACATTCTAGTAGGTAGTAGGTGACACAGACAAATAAATACTATGCAAGGTGGTGATAAGGGCTGTGAAGAAAAATAAGTCTCAGTAAGGAAGGATAGATATTGGTCAATGTGGGTGGAGGATGGTATTCTACCTTTAATTTCATGTATTACTTCTTTCTAATATGTTCCCTTTTCTAGGGAAGAAGATTTTCTCAGTATTGTCCCAAAAGGAATATAAATAAAATCCTATATCCCACAGATCCTTTCAAGGATAAGGTCCAGCCTCATGTTTCTCAAGAAACATTCTTTGACTATTGCAGCCCACGTTAATTCTTTGATGTCTTGGAGCATGGAGTTAAACACAAATTTGTCCTCTGCTTTTTTCATAGATGTTAACTATGCCACAAAGTAATATTTAAAGCTCTTTGAAGTAAGGAACTGTGTATTACATGCACCTAGCATGAAGCTGAGTATATAATAGATGCTTAATTAAGGCCTGCTGATGGAGTCTTATGATTAAATGCCCTCTGCGCAAGTGGAATTTCAGTGGAAAAATTTTGTAGGATTTGATACAACTATTTTTTGAATTATGTGATAATAAATAGTCTTGAAATATCTTCCTATTTTAAATGCTTTTTTGGTTTCAAATAGTAGTATTTAATTCTGGGATTATCAAAATTGGCAATGTTTTATATCATTCATAAAAAAGGATTTTACTTGAGAAAAACACTGTATTTATATCTGAAAATATCAAGTCAATAAGTTCACTGATATGAATCATAAAACTTTAAAGTTGCCATGTTTATTGCAAAAAAAAAAACCATACAGGTACTTTGCTTAACTCTTTGTTGATTCTGCTAAGAAATTTTATTTTCTTAAATTATGGCTAAGAATTCAAAATGGAAAATTATTTTTAAAGATGATTTTGAGATGAACCTATTTTACTGCCATGGGTTACAAATAATGTTATTTCTTTGGGTTAAAATTATTAAATTGTTATTATCTGAACTGTGTGAAATTCATTTAGAGTAAACTTCTTACAGATATCTAGTATATCTCAAATTTAAACATCAAATGTTAAAGAAGTTTATTTTTAGTTATTAGAAAAAAGAATAGTAATAGATTGTATTTTGGGTTGGGTTTTTCTCTTCAGAAGTTGGTCATGAGAGATTAATCATTTCTAATTTACTGGCAAAGAAACAGAGTCACATAATTCTGGAGCTGGAAAGGAACTTAATATATCAAAGAACAGGATAAACGAGTAAACATTAAAAATCTGTAAACTTTACCACGAGGATGAATTTCCCAATTTACTTTTCATATTCTCAAAATGAAATATTGACCTTAAAATCTGATTAAAAATGAAGAGTGCCCAAAGGAGTTTTGAGAAAATTGGAACTGGATGAATAACATCCTTAGCGTGAAAGACTTACCGTAACCCTGCAAACTGCTTGGTGGGGTGCCATCATTTTCACATGAAGTGGTGAGCCGTATTTGAAATATGTCGGAATTTTAACCTAAAATGAACTTGCTAAGATTTTGCAGGGGGGACTGGAAGGCTGAGGCACTGGAGTCAGGGAGATTTGCTGGGAAGCCCTTGGAGGGATTAGAGAGGTGCTAAGACCCAGTTTAAAGGAAGAGAAGCAGAGACACAAGGAAACAAAGATAACCCAGGGGACACTGTGGAGAGAGAAATGGCAGAATTCAGAGAAAGATTTCATATAGGCAATGAAAGAAAGGGAAAACATAAACGAGACCTCACCTCACATTGCCTGCCTGGAAATTTGCAAGAATGGTACAACTATCTGTTGTACACATGGTGCGGGGGGGTGGGGAGTTGGGGTCACTTCTCAGATACTTCTGGGTGTTAGTTTTGGTGCAGATGTAAATAATCTTGTGAATGTAACAATAAGGAATTCAGCGTTTTTGAAAAGCTCTCCAGGAATTATTTTTTCTATGTACAATTAAATAGCTATCACTGATTTGTGGTATCTATTTGAGGTGTGTGTGTGTGTGTGTGTGTGTGTGTGTGTGTGTGTGTGTGTAGGCTTGTGTTTTGGTGGTCACACACAACTCTGTTAGAGTGTGCAACTTTCATCTGAGTGACTTTAGAGAAGCTACTTCATCTCCCTGAGTCTTACTTTTCTTTTCTGTAAAATATGGAGATAAATATTAATCTGACCAAGCATTACCAAGAGGATTAAATGAGATAATGCACACTGGAAGGGCTTACACAATGCCTGCACATAAAAAACTCTTTAAATGTTAGCTTTCTTTCTATGTGAATTACTACCAAACAACAACAACAAACTTGGAACTTTCTCAACAGCTAAGGCTGCCCTCAGGATACTTACTCTTAGGTAGAACTCTCTATTTTCATTTCCAGATTTAATCCGAAAAGTATTGATAGTGTTGGGATAAATGGTTGTGGCCTGTATCTGGAAGATGTCAGATGGCACAGACCTATCAGATCGGATGCTCATGTATTTGTGGACTATGGATTGGGGAAGTTCTCGGCACAGCGCATTTGAGACTGGGCAAACACATCGGCTGCAGAGACAAACAAAAGTATTCACCAGTTAGGCTTGGTAAAACCAAAAGATTCTCAGTTTCAAAAGTTCTGATTTTTCTTACTTCTCTGATGTTAGAACGTAAGGATCTTGACAAGGATTTCGTGGGTAACAACGGAAGCCGCCATGATAATTCCAACACATTTCATCTTCCCGACATTCATTTGTGGTCTCACACTCATTTATATCTGTAGAGATGTAGAGTCAAAGAGTTTACTGATATAAGTAAATTGCGTAAGTGGCAGATTACAGTTTGCCACTGGAAGGAGGTGTATAAGAATCTGGACTGTGTTTAATTTGCTTTTAGACACAAGACTTGGTGGGACCTGGGTTCATTGCATTAATTCATGACAGATGTAGTGGAGCCATTCTCTACAGATTAATATGTGTCATTTCATGGTATTTTATCAAGCACCTATTGTTCATCTGTTGAATTCAAAGCCAAATGCTTTCCATTGACTTTGCTTAAATAAAAATGAAAGATACTATTTCTTGCCCTCTGGGGAATTAAGGAAAGCTGAAAAAAGGAGGAGGCCTCTCACCTTGGCCTTGAAAAGGGTGGTGGTTAGATGGGATTTTCAGATTGCAGTGGGGAGGGCCTTCCAGGCTGAGAAAGCAGCAAACAAAAACTATGGAGATGGAAGTTTATTGCCAGGCTCAGAAGCTTGGGAGAGAGGGAAAGGCTGGTATGTGGTTGCAGTAAGCTGTAGCATGCTGCTGGATAGTTAATGTTCTGGGAGTGGATTACACTGTCCATAGGAAGCTGTTCACAGTAAAAGAAGGGAAGCTATGAAGTATCCTACCATGTAGAGCATGGCTATTTAAAGAACATGGGGAAGAAGGGGAATTAAGGAAGGGACTGTCAGTGTCAGCGGTGAGAGGCAACCCAGGAAAAAGCAGTGCAAGGAGGTCAGAGCTAGAGAGGGTCCCTGGAAGGAGGGTTGTGGGAAGGCCAGGATGGACAAAGACTGAATTTAGATTTGGGAATTAGGAATTCCCAGATGACATCTGAGAGAAGAGTTTACAATGCTAGAGAACCATTACATTTACGACAATGAAAATTATATTAATATCCATATCCCTATGTATGTTTGTCTCCCTTTACATTGGAATAGTGATTAGATTTTATCCAATATAAGCCTTTTCTGAGTCATTCCTTCCCCACAATCAGATATTTTCATTCATTAATTTACAGGTAGTCATGGCCTAGTTGCTGGGATATGATCTCTTTCTTCTCTCTGAATTCTAATATCTCATGTTCCTTTTCTGGGGCCTTTATTGCTTTTTGTTTTGCATTATTGAAATCTGCATGTTTGTCTTAATCCTTCTATTAGCTTGTAAGCTCCTGGAGGGCAAAGGCTACTGTGCACATCTTTCTATCCCTTTATCACCTAGCATGAGTGCACTGGGGGCACCTGGATTTTAAGAAATATTAAATTGAACCAAGTTGCTCTTCACACAAACCATATGGAGATGGTGAGAAATATATTATCTCTATTTGGCATGAAGGGGAAACAAATAAGGGTTAAGTGGCTGACCCAAGTTCATATAGTTAGTGACAGGCATCTCTCCACTGCAAGGTATTGCATCCTCTAAATGAGAATAATTCCATTCCTTGTCTTTGGAGAAAAAAATTTCTTTTAGCTTCCAAACTGGCAAAAGCTATCTGGAACCCAAGAGGAGACTGGAAAAGCTATGCAGTTTCCAAGAGTCAGTTACAAAAAGTATCTTCTTTTGGACTGGCTATGGCTAAAGAAAGAACTTAGATTCCTCAGAAGAAATCACAACTGACTTGTCCTTTCAATATTTTTCACTTTTTTGAAAAATAAAGATGCTGTTTAGCTACAGGGAAAGTGAAGACTGGTTTGTTATATGGAGTTCAACAGCAGCAAAAGGAAACTTTATGTGATAATTTTATTTATTGCTTCCAGTAATTTAGAGCCTAGCTTAATCAACTCCTTAATCATTTTGGAAGGTTTTTCAGAAATGATTAATAGTATTAAAATATTTGATGAATGTGTGTCTGTGTATCTGTGTATTCTCTCTCTGTTTCTCTCCTTCCCCACTGTCCCTCTCCCCTCCCCACAACCTGCCACCACACACACACAGAGTTTTAATTTTTCCAAGACTGTGGAAATGAGAACAGTTATTTCATCCCCAAAATAAACCTTTTTGGGGAAGGTAAGAATCCAGACTCTTTTGGTTTTACTTTAATCTGTGGACAGAGTTGGGAAGGAATGGTTTCAGTGGGGGAAACCAATTGTTTTGCACCCTAAAAGAATGGTAAGTCTCTTTCACAAAAAATGTTTTGGTTTAACCAAACATTCTTCAAGATATAACTCTAATGAATCTCCTATTTGCAATTCCATTGCATTTTCACCTTTCATTATAACAGATATAAATAGAGTAGGCTGGTAAGATTCCACTGAATGTTAACTTGTTTCTGTCTTTTGCTGGGTGTCAAATCCATTTATGATCAGAAACACATAGACATTTGTTTCAGGACTCCAGGGAAATTGGTTAAGGAATCCCACTGGCTAACATTTTCCTGCATGTAATATTCATGTTAAAAGTCTCAATTAGGGTTCAGAAAGTAAAACCATTGGAATGCAATGTTTCTCCACAATTAACATTACAGAGTCTCTAGTAACGTGGAAAGGGGTAGAAAGATGTTTATTGTGCAATGAACTACATTCTGATTATGCTCATATTTAGTGGTTGGATTCTAGTTGAATGATCACATGCACACTATAAAATCTCAGATCATGGATGTTCCTGTGAATTAATATTTCCCTGTAAAATCATGATCTAGACTGAGAATCCTGAGTCTCTCCTTTCCTTGATCTTTTCCTTTCTTAATATTTTACTGCCCTTCTTCTAAAGAAGATTTGCTACTAGTCATTTATATTGCTGGGTAAATTCATAAAAACATCTTGAACTTTACAGTCTTTATAGTTTATAAATAATTTTTCTGTATGTTATTCCATTTCATTCCCTCAACTCCCTTTTCCAAATGAGAAAGTTGAGGCTCAGAGAAGTTTGATAATTTGTTCAAATTGTATAGATAGAATGCCATACAGCTAGGTCTCAAACAGATTTTGTGTCTTCAAGTTCAGTCTTTTTTTTTTTTTTTTCACTCTCTCACTGCTTTATGTAAACCTGTGTTTGTACCAATTTTTCCTGGATTATCTAGTTTTAGTTTTACCTGAATAGTCTTTTGCCTGTTAAAGAAATTTTAAACTACATGCAGGAGGTAGGGAGGAGAGGGTGCACATTTTCAAATCTTTCAAAGAGACTCTGAAATCATACCATGTAAAGAGCCACTTCTTCCACCTATATGTAGCTGTGAAAATCACCTGAACATTTATTTTAAAACTGGACCCGAAGACATTAGCTATTTTTGGATTAATAGTTTTTTTTCCTGAAGTATTCAAGTACTTTTTAATACACATGAAGCTGATTTTCTCAACACTTAAATTACTATCCAATTTATAATCCTGGTGTTTTAGAGAATTCAGATCAGTTTGAGGTGCACCTAACCACACATTAAGCTTATGCTCTACACTGAAACTCATGGTGAAATATTTTAATAATTGAATCTTTTCTGGTGGATGATTAGAGGATATATATCATAGGGATTATGTAGGCTATATAGAAGGCATACCAATATTTTATTAAAATTATTTATTTTAAGAAAGAAAAATGATTGCTTTAAATTTCAAAGAGAGTTAACACTGAATATCCTCTTTATGAGATGGGCATGTCTCATGATCAACAGGGGAAATAAAAGAGCTCAAATTGTAAAAAATGAAAGTCTGTGATAGAGAATCCTACAACTTCCTCCCTGCTTTTCCTGGTTAAAACTTAACAGATATGAAAACAATAAACTTACCCTGACATGTTCTACTTCTCACCACTTGGTATCCCTGGGGGCACATACAAGAGAATTTCCCAGGCTCATTGACACATTGATATTGACACAGGTAGCTCGAGGTTCTGCATTCATCAATGTCTGTTGAACCAGACAAGAGCAATAAGACAGAGTTGAAAACTTACATGTCACTATTTTGGTAATTTTTTTTTAACACTTCATACTCTGAAACAGAAATACAATACTTTATAAGAAGCTCAAGTGCAAATTCTAACAATATCAGCTCATTTCCCATAGAGCTTCACAGCACAGAGAGTTTTTCTTACCATCAGTTTTACTCACTTATTGCTGACAGTTTGGCGAATCCTGGAACTAACCATACTAGCTGAGCAGACTGAATGAATTGGCTTGTGGTTGATGATCTTCATGTTGTGCTTGGCAGACCCACCCAGTGATGCAGATTCATATTTGCCTTCTCAGAAATTGGGTGGCTCTGCTCCCAAGTTCATCTGAGTTTTGAACTCCAAGTTCCATCCCTGTGCTAGCTTCTAGAGGTGATGCCCTGGCAGAATGCTTTGCATTTCTCAATGGTGCTGTCCCAAGAAAAGGTGGGAGCATTTGTGAGGAAGTCGGGAGCATGAAGTATCAATGGCATCCCCTTCAGGATGTCTTATGCCTTTTGAATTACACAGTGGCACGCATGACTAGGGGCCAGGTCTCCTGGTTTCTCTTCTAATGTTCTTGACATGCAATCAGCCATTTTTGAACTTAAACATGCATGCCAGTCACCTGGAGTTCTCATTAGATGCAGAATCTGACTCAGTAGTCTGGGCTGGGGCCTGAGATTCTACAATTCTCACAGGCTCCCAGGAGGTGCCACTGCTGCTAGCCGTTGCATCACACTTGAGAAACAAGACCCTAGAGCACCCTTGCTAATTATCAGACCCAGCCTACATCTAATATTTCAATTATTTTGTTTCTTCTCCTTTCTTTTGAAAACATACTAAAAAGTCAATGTTATAATTGAACTAAATTAACTGGATTTTAGAACAGAATTTCCATGGATAAAAATTTGCTTTCATAAACAGGTACACACTTGGATTAAAGCAACAGCAATCACAGGAAGTGGACCATGATTACTAATTATTTGGACAATATTTTACCTTCACAGTTGAGCCTGTCACTGCTTAGCTCATATCCTTGATTGCACTGACAGATGAATGAACCAAGAATGTTGTAGCATTGCTGAGCACATTGATTGCTGGCATCACATTCATTTATGTCTGAAAGGCAAGGTTATACACATTTATATATCTATGTCTTTAAACATAGCCTTGCTCTTTTGTACCTATGTCATCCGATGATAAGTGAGTAATTCCCTAGCTGGATTCTTTGCTCTGCAGAAGCTCACTGGAGAACATCCATTCAGGTTTCATATTTGTTGGAACAACTTCAAACATCTGTCATATACTTCTTTTAAAAATACCAGAATATTTTTTTTTCTGGGAATGACAGTTAGTTTGGTGTTTGATGAATCTTTCCAAAAGAATTTAATGATTCTAATAAACATACATTCCAGTATCTATTTTCTTGTATTGTTGTTCAGATGCAAAATGCCAAGTCTATAAATAATTGATATAAGACACATACTAATACGGTCTCTCAGCATGCTGTAGTGAAGATTTATCTGTGCTATTTAGTACTTTTTAAATGGGTCCTGTTAAATTCCATTACAATTATAACATAAGCCTTTGAGACCCATACAGAGTTTTGCAATGCTCTAAGGCACTGAAAATATTGTGAAAAGGCATTTTTCCTGCACTAGATTCTTTCCATGTCATGCCAATCTTAAAATTGTGTGCCGTGACATTGCATTCTGAAAGGGCAGAAGAAGCATGTAAAAATCAGATGCACTTTCAGCTGAAAGTTTATGTATTTGAACTTGCAGTAACCCCTTTGGCACCTTCAGTGTTTATATCACACACTCTTGACAAATTGGTGTGTGTATATCAATTGATCTGTAGTTAAAATTTTTTTTCGATACACTCACAGAAGAGAACTAAAACCAAGGTTAACATTTTTTTCCATTCACATCTTGATGTGTTTTAAAAAACCAGATTGGTTACCGTCTTTTCAGCTTTATGCAGGGAAGTTGATGGAAACCAGTTTACTCAAGAACATAGAAAACTGGAAATACTGCAGTGTGGCTTGGGAAGACAGAAATCAGTCAGGATGACTGTTTCCAGAAGTCTTACCTACGCAGGTATAGTTGTTTGCTGCCAATTGAAACCCAGGACTGCACTGGCAATAAAATGATCCTGGCGTGTTCACGCATCTTTGGTGGCAATATGGAGGGATGGTACATTCGTCTATATCTAGGTTATCAAGTATAACACAAAAAGAACCAAATTATTGACTATCCAAATTACTGTTATTGAGCTGTTTAATCTCAAGTTCTC
This sequence comes from Aethalodelphis obliquidens, assembly GCF_003676395.1. NCBI lineage: Eukaryota > Metazoa > Chordata > Mammalia > Artiodactyla > Delphinidae > Aethalodelphis > Aethalodelphis obliquidens. The sequence goes on from NW_020837984.1 coordinate 2,186,560, forward strand.
AGCAGAGCATTATCTGGAAAACCTATCTAGAGATATCCTTTTAAAAGTAATTATTTTTCTTTATAAAAAATTAGAGTATCTGTGCTTTAAATATACTTTGGTCTGCCCTCTGCAGTTAAATGAGATGTTAAGAACAAAGACTTCATAAACCTGGTTGGGTTGGTTGAGACTTAAAGAGGGAAAAGTAATTAAAACTATTTCACATATAAGTGAGAATGTCAGGCTGGGAATCTAAAAGCTTATTTATAATGATAGAAGTAGAAAAGAATTATGGAAGAATTGAGTGATGTAGCGTAAAACTAATAAAAGGAGGTACGTGCTGTTGCTCAGCTGGTGACCTTGGCAAAGTCACTTAAATGTTCAGTATCTAGGTTTTTTCTTCTGTAAAATGTGGATAGTAATGCTGCGTGTGTATCTTATGAAGTTTCTGTGAGAATCACGTGAAAGAACGCTATGGAAGGAATGGGACACTAAACAAGTTACTTCTTGAGAGTGCCCTTCTGACACACTGATAATGTGTTCCAGCCTGTGTCCTTCTCGTATAAATATTTCCAACTATAAAATGCTCAATTGAGAACTTGCAAAGTAGGATTACTATTTTAGAAGCATAATAGAATTCCATTAATTGATGATTCTACACTTTGTGACAACTCCAATATGGCATGTGTAATTAAAAATAACAATTATGCACAATCACTGTAATACTATGGAGTGATTATCTCATGGAAAAAATGAAACAAAACAAAACTTTATGCTGAACCCTTCCAGTACTTTAATAACTAAAAGTGTGGAAGGCAGTGTGCTCAAGTGGCTGCAAGGTAATCTGAGTTTGAATCTTCATTCTGGCATTTACTAGCTTGGTCTTAACCTCTCAGAGCTTCCATTTCCTCTTCTGTGAGTAATAATCAGCAATGTGGCAGGATTGTTGGGAGGCTTACATGAGATGGTTTAGGTGAACTTCCTTGCACAAAACAGGCAAAAAAAAAAAAAAAAAAAGGGAGCTATTATGAATAAGCTGCAAAATATATTTGATTTAACTTGAATATTGAAATAAACAGTAATGATGTTCACATGGCTTCCCTCCTAATTTATTTAGGTGTCTGATCTAATTGTCACCTCAGGGAGGCCATCTCTGTCCATCCATATAAAATAACTTCTTCCCCATCTACCCCCTTAACCTGCTTTATATTTCTTTGTAGCCAGTGACACTCCTTGACATTGTATTATGTGTTTATTTGCTTCTTGTCTGTGTCCCTCCCTATAATGCAAGGCAGATTTCCTCCTCTTGAGGTAGAGGTAAAGTATCTTTTGTCTGTTCACTCTTGTGTGCTTAATACCTGGAACAGGGTCTGGCATAGTAGGTGCTCAATAAACATTAGCTGAATGAATGGAAAGTTCATACTAATTAAAAGTAATTTTAGCACGGTTCTTCCTAGTACCTAGTGTTACAGCCAGGTGCCAATATCAACAGCTAAATTATGTAAGTGGTACTTTCTAATAGTTCCGTGGGCTGCGATTCTGTAAAATCTGTTTGTATACTATGATGGCCCAATACCTAGAACGTGGCACACAGTCAGCCCTCACTAAATGTTTGATGAACAAATAATGCATGTCTTCTCTGCCAGTAAACATTCATTGAACCATTGTTATTTGCTTTCATTGTGTTTTGTAATGTAGGTTTATAACGATGATAATCATATACATATATTCTACCCCTGTCTTGTATGGAAAACAGGCGTGAAAACAAATTAATGCATGGAATTATAAGATCAAAATAGAAAAGTGTACAAGGGAGAGAGGGAGCACCATTCTACTCAAAGTGTGTCCTGCTGACCACTACGGGTCCACGGACCATTTTGACCAGTCTGCAATGAATAAGTACAGAAATTGGGAGCAAGTGTTTAGGAATAACAATTTGGTGTTACTGCAACACTCTTACTGTACTCTACATAAGTATTGATCTATAACAGGTTGGAAATTTACAAAGGATACATCAGAGTTTGAGAATTACTGGCAGAGAGGGGGCAGTGACTAATTATATTTGGGTATATCATGGAAGACCTCCCGGAGGAAGTTACCTTGAGCTAGAATTTGAGAGTTGAACGGGAGTTTGTTAGGACTGCATGTCTCTGGTAGAGGCACTGAAGTGTGACACTGTGTGATGTATTGGGGAACTGTAACTAGTGGGACAAAGCTGGAGTGTTGTAATTATTTTGGCAGGAGAGGAGTGTTGATACAATAGAGCTGGGCAAGGGCTAGATAGAGGAAGACCTTATATGCTCGGTTGAGGAATGTAGTGTTGGTTCTATGGGTGAGGGGAACAGTGAGGAAGCCACATGATTAGATCAGAATATTTTTTTTTTTTAATTCTTGGTGGCACCACGTGGCGTGTGGGATCTTATTTCCCCTACCAGGGATGACCAGGGATCGAACCTGCACCCCCTGCAGTGGAAGCATGGAGTCTTAACCACTGGACCACCAGGGAAGTCCTAGATCTGAATTTAAGGACATCTCCTGCCATACCATAAAGGGCTCTAACCATAAGTTCCATTCGCTTTGATTCTTCCCATAGTAGGCTGGGTTTTTTCTTTTTCTATACTTTTTATACCCTCAATTGTTTATTTTCCTGACGAATACAGTGGGCAAAATTTTGGTGCCTGTGGAGTTTTCCACACAATTTTCTCTTAAGTCACAGCTTCAGTCAGTGCAAGCCCTGGTCCTTCCTCAGAGGCTGGGCGCTAGCCCCAGCACCTATGCACAACCCCATGGCAGGAGAACAGGGCCAGGGCCCATAAGGAGCTCAGTGTTGACATCCTGACACCAAGAGCTCACATTCTCAGGTGAAAATTGGTGCTGGGTTGCCTGTCCCCACATCATTATCCTCTGTTCCTAAGAGAAAATAAGGACTCTTCACTGATCTTATGGTAAGAGGTGGTATGTAAATCAGTGGACAGAGGGAGTCAATTACAGAGTTTCATCCTAGTGCTGGGCCTCAAGATTGAACCCTTTAGTTTACTTGAACACTTTAGTTTACTTCTCATTTGCCAGTTGGCCTCCCCATATCGTGTTCTTCCTGTCATTCAAAAAGCATGCATTGAGCACCTACTTGGTGGGCACTCTTCAGGGACTGGGGAGACAACAATGACACAAACCAGTCCTGGCCCCTGTCCTCAGAGAGCTCAAGTAGAGCTCTCAAGGAGGGCACATGTGTTGCATCCCTAGCACTGCACTCACTTGCCACGTAAAGAATGTTTAGTACGAGTCTGTTAACTCATTACATAACGATGGCACACAGCTATACAACCCAGAACGAGGAGCCATTCTAAGCACTCTTGCACATGAGCTCCTGAGATAGGGACTGGTATTATCTCCATAGTACAAAGGAAAAGAGTGAGGCACAGAGTATTTAAGTAACTTGCCCAAGGTCTCAAAGTGGGTTAGGGGTAGAGCTGGGATTTGAACCTCACCATTTGCCCTATAAGCTATGCTATGCTACAACCAGTGAATGAAGCCCATAGCACCAGTGTTTTAGTGCTAGGGTACCAAATAACTAATTTAAAATGATTTTCCCGGTTGCTTTTGTGGTCTCATTCACACCCCAAATTTCTGCTTTTGCTTAGTCTAACATGTAACCAAAACTTTGATACCCAGAATATGCTCAACCTTTAAGGCTAGTTTTTTTCTTGTTAACATGGAAAATGGATTGGTAGTCAATGAAAAAATAAGCACTATCATTCTCCAAATAAAGATGAGTGCTTTGTTTTAAAGGCCTGAGGTTTAAACAGTTAAGATGCTCCAGACAGGACTTGGCTTAGTGCACTGTTGTACTTACCTACACACTGCTCTCCTCGCTTCTGATACCCAGGAGGGCACTGACAGGTGAAGGAACCTCGTAAATTGATGCACACTTGGTCGGCTCTACAGTTGTGCGTCCCTGCAGTGCACTCATCTATGTCTGTTAAAGACACACAGCACAAAAATAGTTTGAGTCGGTTGTGAAGATGTTGATAGTTCCTCCATTTTGCCATCATACTTTTCTTAAAGAAACCAGGTTTTTACTCTGTAATACTGTTATATTGGAAATGCTTAAAATGATACATTATTTCAACTGTTCAAAAAGTAATTTCATAGATGTCAGTGTGTACCACTTAGATTTAACAAATGCTAACATTCTGCCATGCATGCCTCAGCTCACTTTGTTTTGTTAAGAAATGAAACACTGGAGATGTACCTAAAGCCTTACTCCATCCTCATCCCTTTACCCCCCCACCTACTACCATCCTGGTAGGTGTGAATCCTTCCCTGAGATTTTTTTATACTTTTATTATACAGTTATGCACCCATTAGAGCATACAGTATTGTTTTAAAATGTAAATAAATTGTATGATACTTGCTTTTCCACCCAGTATATGACATTTGAAATAATTTCTAGTAACTAATCTCTAAAAATCTGCCCAATAACTAGGTAAAAATCAAACTTTAATATTATGCATTCCCTGTTGCTGTTGTTGTTGTTTTTTTTTTTTGGTAAACTTTAGCACAACATAAATGTATAAACTTTTCATTGCAAATTTCAAAATAAAAAGGATTCAATTTAATCACATTCCTCTAGGAGAGATAGGCTGGTGTAGTTTAAAATACATATTTTCCCAAAGCATTTCACTTCTTGTAATAGTTTACTAAATGTACCTTAAGGAGTAGGTAGATTATAGTTCCAGAAAAGTAAAAAATATTCAGTCATAATATGAACTTCTTATAACAAATTTCTTTGAGATCAAAATATGATGGGCACTTGTGTGTGTCTCTCATATTACAGTAATTTATAAGTGAAATATAATTTTGCCTTATCCATATCACCTTTCATTCATTCAAATCTCTCATATTATGAGTTTAAATAGCACAGATGAAAGGATTATAAAATTTTGGCATTCTTCAACAACTGAAGACTCTAAGCTTCATTAAAAAATATCTAAAATTTGTAATTCCTAGATGACAAATTTTGCATAAAAACTGAGAAAGGTTTAGGGGTGTTTAGATCATCACTATGGCAGACCCATGGTGGTGCTTTGGAAGAAATAGTGGGGCAAAAATCAGTACCAAAAATGAATCATCAGTAATTAGAATTTATTCCTTAAATCCTGCCTTCCCTTTAAGAAGCTCAGAGAGTAGCCCCTGGTGTGTTTCATCTTTCTTTATTTTCAAACATAACTGCTGCACTGTGCACATAAATGCACATTATTACACCCTGTAATATTACACCCAGTGTAATAATGTAGGAAGCTCAGGTTATAAGAGAGTTGCCCTCAGATATCGGCTTTAGTTAGCTGGGTGTGGAAATGATAAGAGAGATTCTCTCCAAAAGAAGGAGGGAGGGGAGATAAAGAATACTCAAGGGATGTATGACTGTTTATTGGATAATAACCTATAAAAGCATCTACTTACATAATTCTTATTATCTGGTTTTAAAGTTTTGGTGAATTTTTTCTTATTGTTTTTTATTTTTGTTTTGAAATTTTTTATTATTATTACTATTATTTTCAAAGCGGTGATTACAACTCTGTCCTTTTCAGGTACTATGCAGAGGTACAGCAATCTTGCTTTGAAATTATCTGCCCTTTTTGTGTCTTTTATTATTTTCTCGTATGCACTTGATGAAAACATGTCTACTGGGGTTTCTTCAGAGCTTTGTTACCCGCTAATGCAGAAATGACAGCAGAGTTCATATTGTTTTATGTCAAGAACATCTGCCAGCATTTGCAGTGATAATAGCACTGAGAGATACGGCAATGTGAGATTCAGATGTGGCAAGTTTCCTTGGTACATGCTGGCAGAAGATCAAGGGCTCAGGCTGGCTGCTACATTTTCTAAAGGAGGCTTCACCAGTGACTGTGGCTTTTCTTTCTGAGACATCCCTCTGCAAACTGCCTCCACCCCATCGCATTCCTGATGTGATTTCCTTCCTATTATTTTTTGTCATTTAGTTCTCTCTTTGATTAATAGGCTAACATTTCCAGTGGAATTAATATATCATTAAATAGATTTCAAACATAAAAGCCATGCTCCCTGGACCTATTCCTTTTTAAGAACCAGGTCTGTTTGCCTTCTAAGGAGGATTATTTAATAAAACTATTAGGTGAGTTAAAATAATTTAATAAAAAATAAAATAAAATACCACTGTCTCTACTGCCACTATATTCTTTTCCTTTCTCTATCAATAACAAACAAAACTGCAACAGGACTCACCTCACCTAGGATTGACTGGTGGTATTTTATTTTATTTATTTATTTCATAGAATAAGCTTTTTTTACAAAAAAAAATATTTTATTTATTGTCTGCATTGGGTCTTAGTTGCAGCACACAGGATCTTTTGTTGTGGTGCTCGGGCTTCTCTCTAGTTGTGGTGTATGGGTTTTCTCTTCTCTAGCTGTGGCACGCAGGCTCCAGGGTGCATGGGCTCTGCAGTTTGCGGCACGCGGCCTCTCTAGTTGAGGTGCACGAGCTCAATAGTTGTAGCACGTGGGCTTAGTTGCCCTGCGGCATGTGAGATCTTAGCTCCCTGACCAGGGATCGAACCCGTGTCCCCTGCATTGGAAGGTGGATTCTTTACCACTGGAACACCAGGGATGTCCCTGACTGGTAGTATTTTAAATACACTTTCTACTTACTTGGATTCACTTTTAGTTTTAATTCTTTCAGATGGGAAACCTCCCTGAAATTCAATAAAACACAGTTGCATGAAATCCCCTTCAAGAAATTATTCCAAAGGAGTTGAATGGATGCTTCATCTTATACCTTGAGCTGGATCTGCTAGTAAATGAACAGACTACATTTTCATTTATGGCTTTTCCAATTCGAGTTTAGAATATTTATCCTCTTTGCTCTTAGCAGGTTATCTAATGCTGAAGGTTGTGTAGATAGACTGGATTTCTTTGAACTATCTTCAATTATGCCATCAATTTATTGATTTATTTAAATAACACGGTTTTATTAATTTGAAAGTTGTAATTTGAGATGCTGTTTATTCACACATCTATACAAAATCATGTAAGAACTGTTTTACATTGTTAAACTCTTTTATGCTTATCTTTTCTACTTGTATGCATTTCTATGTCTTAAATATCATGTGATAAGAAAATCACTAAAATATACTCCTATGTTAGAAACTCAAAGCAGAATATCCATCTCTGTGCAGATGCACCAGAAGACCTGGCTCCCCCAGGTATGTTTATGAAAGTCCTCCGTGGTGGGAATACCTGTATTAGCAAAAGCAATTCTTTATTCATAATGGAAACTACTCACATCAGCTATGGTTTTCCTGATAATCTAGGAAACAGTACTTTGGGGAGAGGAGTTTTTGTTTTGTTTTTAAACTATCTGTAAGTTATTCTTGACAGTTAAGCTCACTAGGTTCTTTAGGCAGACAGTTAACACATTCCCTGGGCCCTGAACCCAAGCTCTTTGAGGACAGGGACTATGTATTACTTTTTTCTGTATTCCTAGCACCTTGCAGAGTACAAGAAACAGGGTGGGTTTTCGAAACATATTTGTTCAATAAATGGATGAATGAACCAAGATTGTTTGCTAAGAACTGATGCCTAGAGTTTAAAGAAAGTAGGATCAGTGTTTTATCTCATGGAACTAAACATTTACAAGGCTGAGTAACAGGCAAGACGTAAGAAACACAGCAAGATGTCAGTAAATGGAAATGGCTGTAAAGCAATGGAGTGGAGAAGTGCAAAGCTAGGAAGACAGCAGCATCAGTGGTGGAAGGCTGGCCTGAGGAGGTGAATTTTGAGCTGCATTTTGAAGAAGGTAAGGTACATGGATTGGCAGAAATAGGAGGCTATTTCTAGGCAGAACGGAGATCACATTAGAAAACGCTGATAAGACAAAAGCAGTTTGCATGAGAAGAATGGCAGATAGCTGGAATCAGCACGGCTGGAGGTGCTGTGTATGAGGAGTCTGGTGCAGTGCCTGGTTGAAGGTGCTCATAAAATGGTAGCTCAAGTCATGAGCAAAATTCAAGGCCTTATAGGTGCAATTAGAGTTTGGATTGCACACCACAGGAAGCAGCTCTGAACTATGTAGACATAGCCTAATGGAAACATTACCAAAGTACAAAATAATAGAATGTGCTTCCTAAAATATCACAACACGTAAATCAACTCACATTTCATCATTCTAATGCATTAAGAATAGCTAATGGCAATATTTGGTGATTTCCTCATTTTTCAGAAATGTGCCCACACTCTCCCTTCTAGTGATTTATACTATTGTAGGTCCCTCTCTTGCTGACTTTGGCATCCTCATTGCGTTAAATAATCCAGCTGATCTTCGCTCAGCTCTCACTGCTAGCCCCTTTATCACAATGATCCCCAGTCTATGGAACTGCATGTTTGGTTTTCTCTCAAAGTTAATGGAGGCAACTGTGTCCACATCTCTGTCGTGTCCACTAAGTCCCTGCTTAGGCCCACATTCTCTATGTGTTTGGCTCCTGCCCTTCAGTCTGACTCATATTTCCCAAACCCCTGACTCATGCTGCTTTCTCTCTCTTATGCAACATTTTAATCTCTGCTATGTTCTTTCCATAATTTGATAACTTACCACGACATGGAGTCACTTCACTGTGTTTTCCTGGGCAAAGACTTTGTGTACCTTAAATGCTTTAGATTACCACTTAAACTTTTCTAATTTGTGCTGCTTTACATTTAGGGAATAATTCAGAACTACTTTGGAATAAGCCACCATTGACCAGATGGTGTGTTTGATGATAATGCACTGAAATAAGAATATTATTCCTGAAATAGGAATAATAAAAATAAAAATAATTATTTTTATTCTGTCACTGCCTCTGTGATCTAGGGCCATGGCATCAATTCTTTTTCTCTCTGTTTCTCCACCTGTAAAATAGACTGTCTTCCTTAATGATAATGCACAGATTTCAAAAAGTTCAGAATTTTCAAAATAAATCTTTTTGTTTCCAGACCGTAAATTCTTAGAGTAAAATAACCATACCTTGACTAGTTCTGAGTTGGACACTGTGCATGCTTTGTAAATATTATTTGATGGTAAAGAAAAGGTAGTGGTTAAGTTCAAGTTGCTGCTATTTCTTGATCTGTGTGGGTCTAAAATGTTATTTTGTGTCTTCCCCAACCATACTAATTTAATCTCATAAATGGAGTAAAATAGGAAAAAAAAGGTCAAGATTCATGTTTGCTATAAGGATGAGCTACTTTACTCCTGGCTGCTTTCTTTCTTTCTTTTTTTTTTTTCTTCCTCTCTCTCTCCCTTCCTTTCTTCCTCCCTCCCTTCCTCTTTCTTTCTTCTTTCCTTCCTTTCTTTCCTTTCCTTCCTTCCTTCCTTCCTTCCTTCCTTCCTTCCTTCCTTCCTTC
>NW_020837984.1:2195962-2246357 GCF_003676395.1 Aethalodelphis obliquidens
TTCCTTCCTTCCTTCCTTCCTTCCTTCCTTCCTTCCTTCCTTCCTTCCTTCCTTCCTTCCCTCCCTCCCTCCCCCTCCCTCCTTCCTTCCTTCCTGCCTGCCTGCCTGCCTGCCTGCCTTCTTTCCCTCTCTCTCTTCCTTTCTTCCTTTCTCTAGTGACAGGACAATAAATTAGTTCCCAGCAAAGTACTCTTTCTACTTCATCTATGAAACTTTTTGAATAAAAGGGACTCATTGGGTGAAGATCTTACAGTTATTTTGGATATTAATCTTATTTTTCAGTATAATCCTGGAAGGTAGCAACTATTTCAACAAGTGCTGAGGCATTGCTATTTTATCGCTGCCTCATCCATTAATGGCTATTAATAATGATAACCTGAGTAATCAAGACATTAAATTATGTTGATTGAAATCTGATTAAGGAGAAGGTGTGTAATATTTTATATAATTTCACATACAAATTTGTTAAAATTCTAAAATTAACTGGCATAAAAATAGGCAAATATTTAACAGTATTTAAACATCTATTATTTGATTAGGAAATTAGATCTACAGGCCTCTGATTTAATCCTAGTAACAACCCTGTGGAATAATGGTTTCATTATCCACAATTTTTGGGTGAGGCAGGAGTTGCCACTGAAATGTAGGTTGATGAGTGACCTGCCCAAGGTCACACAGAGCAGAGATTCAAACTTAAGATTTCTATTTTGCTTCTGCAATTTAGGTTTCCAGAAAGGCTTATTTCTTAAGAGTTCGGGATAGCAGGAGTTTCATTGTAGTCATATATGTATATAAATTTCTTATATATATTATATAAATACGTAATTTTTCTCAAATTTAAAGAGAAGATTGTTGATCTTTAGGGCGTTGGTTCCTCCCTTGCATCTTTCTTCTACATTAGAATAACTTTCATAGCTCTCCAAATCTTTTGTTTCCCTCCTCAATCCTTAGCCAATTATCAACAATTTTTGTCAAAATTTTCTATTTCCCTTGCTGCTTCTTTCATAGTACTGGAATCAGATTTATCTGGGCAAAATGCCCAGTTCTAGTTAGCTTTTCACCCTTCTGAAATTATCAGCTAGAATTCACCCAAGCTAAGCAGTTCTAGAGGAGAAAGTAAATACTGATATTAAGTAACAAAAGAGGACTGACTTCGTTGATGGCCAGCAGTAGATTTATAGTTCTAAATTCTTATCTGTTCTGGCCAAACAGATTGTTAATAGTTTGGTGTGCTTTAAATGATAAACAAAAATATCACCCAAATCAACAAATATCAGCCTCCCTGATAGTTAATTTCTTTGTTTTAGAGAGTGGTGAATCAAGTGTTCTGGAAGTCCTTGACATTGCACTGTGTTCTAACAGAACCTTGAAATACGCTGTTCCCGTATGGAAAAATCGTGCTACATGTACTTGCAGTTGCTTCACCAGCAGTGATGATGGATTTGCACTGCACATCGACCCTCTCTCACCTAGTCTCCTCTGTGGCTAGTGGTGTTCGTTTGCAAGATGATTGGATGAGGTTAGACATACAGTTCATGTCTAACCTCGTGAATTCATATTAAATGTTCATGAATGTGGGGGAGAAAACCAACTGGTGAACATGAACGATCAACTCGTGACTCCTCTGTACTACACACAAACCAAATGGACCAATCATAGGCTAAAACAGAGAAAAGCAAGGACACAAAGACCTTAATCCTCATTCTTCCCCTCTTTTTGCACACTGGCAAAGTGAAGCTTATTGCTTTCAGATTCTTAAGGGAAAGACATTTTCTACTGATAAATGATTGTTAATTGTCAGGAGTGTTCTCTGGCATCTCTGAGAATATGTCATACCCAGGTAAACTCCCTTCTTTCTTCTTAAACTTAATTATCCATTAAAAAATGCTTGGGAAAGGATGACCCTGGTATTTGGAATGATATTACAATCAATCATCAATCTACAACCTTGTGGAGGTAAAACTGTGTTTTGAAATAAGCAGCACCATTAGTCTTTGCTCTAGGATGGCTGAGTACCAGGAATTAAAGACTGTATGCAAGTTCAAGCCCATCCCATACAAGCTGGCCATCTACTTCAAACTGGATGGCCTTCAGAGGAATTATGATCCCATCTTATTAGGGGATGCCTCTGCGTTGATATTTCAATTGTGTTTTCCTGGTGCTCCACTGCTTCACCATGCCCCTCCCACCTCCCTCCTATCCCCAGCTCCAGATCAAACCCCTGGAGACTGATGAACTGGATGGAGACTGAGAACATTCAACTGAGTCCTCCATGCCCTCCGTGAGCACTGTGGCTTGATTCCTGGTCCCCCTCCTTGAGGTCTTACAGTCAGATCAGTCAGTCTCTCTAGCCCAAAGCACACACATTCCTGGCTTACTCCATCAGGCCAATCATCACTTGAGGTCACATAAGCCCCTGGCCGTGGCAATGCCAATTATAACAAGCATGGCCTGGTGACCTCCTAATTGTATGAGACCAATTAACATTATACTTGTTGTTCATTCAACAATAAACAGCTTTTGTGACCATTAAATTGAGGCATACTACTAAATTTGCTGAGTATAACTTGGCAATACTTCTCCAAATCATTAACTGCCTAAGACTTTGAAAATAAAGTGTATCTTTGTGCCTCTTGCCTTCAGAGAATGTTACATTCTTGTGTGTATTTTCCTGCCCATTTCATTACATCGTACTTATGAGGTTTCTGCACAATGTTTCCCCATATGCCTCAGGGCCCTTATATTTTTCTGAATTCCAAATGGATAGTAGTATGAAGGGAGTGAGGGGTGTGACTCATCAAATTTGTACTAAATTCCTTTTTCTTGTCTCTTTCTGATTCAAAATTCCAGCAAAATGAAAAGCAATGAAAGGATAAATATGTGGGTAAATCTTAATGAACACCAATTATATAAAACAAAAATAGTAAGGTGTTTTGTGATTTATAAAAAATTAGAATTAAAATACATGGGAATAAAGCACATGGGTTGGCAGGAAGGTAAATGGAGTTTAAGTTTTTTAAGGTCCTTCTATAGTCTGGGAAGAGGTAAAACTACCAATTTATTTTGAACTTTGATAAGTCAAGGGTACATGTTAAAGTATTCCCTAGGGAAACACTAAAAGAACAGCAAAGAGTATAAAACTGCAAATCTAATACAGGGGAGAATGGAATAATACAAAACAGTACATCATTTTAGACAGAAAGCAAGAAAGGAAAGAAAAAGAAACTAAAATGTGCAGAATGAAAAAAAAAGGCAGAGAGTAAAGTGGTAGTTTAAACCTAAACATATCAATAGTTACCTTAAAGGTAAGTGAATTAAATGCTCTTATAAAAACTGAAAATTCTCAGGTTGATTACGAAATCAAAACCCAAATACGTTGCTTCAAGAGAAATGATTTAAATATAAGGACACAGGTAGATTAAAGAAAAAAGATGGAAAATATGCTATGCAAACACTAACCAAAAGAAAGTTGGCTTTGCAATATCAAAGTTGACTTTAAGGGAAAAAAGATTACAGAATAAAATGTAGTACTGTGTAATGATAAAAGTTTAGTTCACCAGGAAAATGTAGAAATTCTAAATTTAACTTCATTTAATCACATAGCCTCAATATAGATAGAGCAAAAATGGATAAAACTAAAGGGAAAAATGAATAAACACAGTAAGAGATTTTAACATATCTCTCCCAGTAACTAAAAGAACAAACCTACATTTTCAGAAATGAATAGAAAATATGAATAACATGATTAAAAACTTTGAACTTACATACACAGAACACTGTACAGAACACATAACCTTTTCAAGTATTGAGGAAATATTAAAATAAAATGACTATATTCTGGTCTTAAGACAAGTCTAAATAAACTTCAAAAATTGCAATATACAGATTTTGTTCTCTAACTACAATGCAAATAAGATAGAAACAGCAACAACAATGACAAAACTAAAAAATCCCTCTCTTTTGGAAAAGAAGAAATACACTTCAAAAGAACTCATGATTTAAAGAAGATAACAAAATTGAAATTTAGGACTATTTCAAACTGAATTAAAATGAAAAATGTTACGTATCAAAACCTGTGGGGAAAAAGGCCAACCCTTAAGAAGGCCTATAGTCCCTCCTCTCCTTACATCATCCTATCTTTCCCCCCACCCCCCTGACTGTACTCAACTTACAAGATGAGATTTGTATCTGAGCTAGTCTGTTGTGAGAGTGGACTTGAGGATTTTGAAAGACTGTTTAGAGAAGGAGGAAAAGATCTTGACCATGTCTTTCCAAAGAGCAGAACTAGAATAAGCAGGTAAAAAGAAAGGCAGATTTTAGTTCAGTGAAAGAAAAAAATGTTGTGGTCATTGGACATTTTAATATATTAGGAGATAATGAGGTTCCTATCACTGGAAATATGCAAACGGTGCAATGTGAATCCCAGTAGTGTGTGTGGGGGGAGATTTGACCAGTTACCTGTGTTTAAAGATGGTGCTAAAGCATGGCATGCAAATATGGCAGAATGTTAACAGTTTCTGAATCTGTGTCATACCTTCAACTTCAAGTTTGAAAACTTGATTAAAAAACATTGAAAAATAGATGCTGCATCCACCCCAATATAGAAAGTTGTGAAGATTCAACAAGATTGAATATCTATACTTTCTCTCTTTGACATATGGTGTACATACATATATCTTTGTATATATACAATATGTATTGTGATGCTTACTTTTATACTTTTATAACTTTTCCTCTAACATATGAAAAACTCACTCTATGATAAAGCATAGCAAGGAAAGATCTCATCCTAAGTGGTTATTTATTCTCTCTCTCTTCCTTGAGCAAGGAGGTAGTTAAGAAATCCTAGACTTATTATTCTTTGTAAGTATTAAGAATTTTTCAGGAAGGGGGACTCTGCAGGCTTCATCATATTAAGACATAAGATTATTTGGTGTTCAAAATGTTAAATGCAAGCAACTATCAGCTTGTGCCCAAGTGTTTCATATGCCATTAAACCAAGTGAGATTTGACTTTTTGGTTTTGTTCCAAATTGATACTATAGTTACTATTTCCCTCAAATTATTCATGAATTATCATGCATACTTGAATTTAATTTGCTGATAAATTGTGTTTGATGTACATAGGCTGTGGGATATCTCCCAGCCCCTGTGTTAAAACACTTGCAGTGATGTGAAGAAATAGCATTCAAATAACTCCTGAGTATTAGTTTGAGGAGTACCTAAAGGCAATAGGGGACAAAAGAAAATACTGTTTCCTAAAACTATGACCTGGTGAGTTTTGATGCTAAAGAATTCTCAAGCTAGCATATAAAATAGTCTTTGGACTTTTAAATGAGTTTGGGGCATTTTACCTTACAGTTCTTAGAAGCAAAAATACATTTGGACTGTATATTCTCTGAAATGTCTTTCAGTTTAAAAAGTCTGAAATTAAACTCACTTTGCTGAAATCCTGAACACTGTTGTGAAAAGGATTCATTTTCCAGCTCTTATCTCTTCTGCCCTCTCTAACACAAAATGTTGGAACCTGGGAAACCTGAAAAACATGCTCTTGCTTCTTGGGGGCCATGACTGTTTCTTCTTCCCTTCTTTTTCATTTTTTCAGCAGTAACTTCTCCCTCCTCATAATCTGTAGAATCAAAGGAGGGTTTAAAATGGACTCATCTTTCTGGACAGGATTGAATGGCTCTGTTAGCAGAGTGGGATGAATAGAAAGTTTTCTTCAATGTTTTGGTGCAGTACTGTGTGCCTGTAAAGTTACATACTTGCCCGGAATTTACACTAGCTTAATGCTTGTTTGGCAGCATAAACTCTGAAAAAAATCTTGTGGGGAAACATGCCCCATACATGATTTCTGTCTGTAGAGTACAAAGGGAGATGGACGTGTGCCAGTTATGTAGTTGATGTGTTAAAGGTAGATGCCAAACTAAGGCAGTCTTTGAGAGAGTTTCTTGGCATGAATAAACATATTAAAAAAAAGTCTATGTTCTTAGATCTGTTATATATACTTAAAATGATTACTGCATGGAGCACATCCGTAGAGTCCATCATATTCCAAGTTTTCATTTTAGAAGAAAGTGGAAAAATTGAGCAATTCATATTGTTAATTTTAAAATTAGCCTAGAATTATTTCTCCCTAGAAATGTAATAATTTGTTTGTGGAAACCTTTAAATGAAAACCTTTGGCTTCAGGCACATATGTGGTCAATATGGATGACTGTGAAGCTGCCAGGTAGATGTAAGGAGGTCCTGTCAGTGACCTTCAACTACAGGTCTCTTTCCATGGCTTTCAGAATTAGAACAACCATACTATTTTCTCACTGCATAGTATTTTTAAGTTCTAAATTATTTTATTTGAGGTTGTTTTCTTCTTTAGTTGCTTGTGCTAGCCTTTTTTCTAGCCTTATTATACCAAGAGTTTATTATACCAAGAATTAGAGTTTACAGGAAGACTTGACCTTTTTAGAAAGTCTGAGAACCACAGAATAAATTTTTTTCTTATACAACTCCCTGACAGAAAGATATGAAATATGATTGAGACAGAAGAGTGGGTAAGATCATGAGTTTTAGAGTCAAATAAGTCTCAGTTCAAACCCAAGCAACACCGTGTTTTTGGTATGTGTCGGGAGAAAGTCACTTAACCTTTCCAAGTCTCACTGCCATGTCTGTCAAGTGGGGATAATATGCATTTCTTAATATTCTTGTGAGGACTAACTGAAGTAATACACACCCCAAATGGTACCTGGTTGACACTAGGGCTCAATAAATTGTATTTAACAAAACTGTGAATTTGCTATATGTAAGGGTGGTACTTCTGTTATAGACAAGTGGAAGGAAGCAAGAAAACTGCAGAAAGGCAGGGCTTTTTAATATAGTTTTCGATGTCCTTGCATGTAATTACACATCCTATCTTGGTTTCTTTGCTCAGTGTCGTATTTTGAGTGTGACAGTGAAATCCAATCATGAGGAACAACCATAGCATCAAATGACTTCCCTTGCTTTTGCGTATTCCAGATGAATGGATGCAAGAACAGGCAAAATCAGCCTTTCTTTCTTAAAGTTATTTCTCATTAGGGAAATTGCAAACATTCACACAAATGTGATCTGGCAAAACAAAAAGAATCTAGAATCTTTTGCATTTTATAATATTTTGTGATATGAAAGGACAGTTGGTGGCAATAGGACCCAGACACAGAAATGGAATGTTAATGCTTATGAAGACTACTTAGCAAACATAGCTTTAACTAGAGCTCTAATTAGAACTTAAGTGTAACTCTGAGAACTTTTGTGTGAACAAGTTCTAGCTATGAAAAA
The DNA here is from genome assembly GCF_003676395.1 of Aethalodelphis obliquidens. Lineage (NCBI taxonomy): Eukaryota > Metazoa > Chordata > Mammalia > Artiodactyla > Delphinidae > Aethalodelphis > Aethalodelphis obliquidens. The sequence goes on from NW_020837984.1 coordinate 2,203,276, forward strand.
GCTGTGAAAGTGTAAAATTCAGAAGCAATTTTTATTTATTATATTGACTATGTCAAGGATATTATGGTCATCATCTTTCAAGACAGTGATGAAATTATAAATCAGAACTAGAGAACAGATGGGGAATATTTTCAAACGTAGTGGGAAAAACTGCATGTAAATGAGTCAAATGAGCAGGTCTGAGGAGTCTCCGCTAAACATAATAGTGATCTATATCATTTGTAGTTGGTGAAGCACCCATTCAATCATATCACACAGGAGGATTTGATCTGGAGCCAATTCTTGTTTGTTAAAAGCTATGCTAGTAGGGGCTTCCCTGGTGCGCAGTGGTTGAGAGTCCGCCTGCTGATGCAGGGGACACAGGTTCATGCCCCGGTCCGGGAAGATCCCACATGCCTGTGAGCCATGGCCGCTGAGCCTGCGCGGCCGGAGCCTGTGCTTCGCAACGGGAGAGGACACAACGGTGAGAGGCCCCGCGTACCGCAAAAAAAAAAAAAGAAAAAAAGCTATGCTAGTAATATAGTAAAAACTCATGGCATATTAGAAAAATTTTCTTTGGAAAATTAATTTTGGTTTCTTTGGAAACCAAATGACCTCCAAATGCTTTTATTATGGCCTTACAAAAATTATATATGTATATATGATAGATTCTTATTCCCATATTAAAGGTAAAACAGAGAAAATTAATAGGAAAAATTAAAGAATTTAAAGCTTGAGGAAAAACACTATGCTTATGGTGGCAGTGTGACAAATTAGCAGGTGACAAGGCTGACTTCCTTCTCTGTTGTCTTATTATCCCACCTTTTTCCATCCTGCATTTCTGATTCCTTCTTCCTATTTCAGTATTTGCTTTTGCATTTGCCCTTTCTCAAGTTCACCTCAATTGGGCAGACCATTCTTTTACCTTGAGAATTCTGACTGCTGCCACATCCAAGGTAGGGTGAGGACCATCTCCTACTGGTGTGCAGGCCTTGGGCACTGCTGCTTCAGCAATGGTTTGTGAGTGCTGTTTCCCTAGCCCAGTGCTATGACTCTCCAGTGCACCCCTCAGGAGCTCAGCAGGCTGTCCCCACCGTCTTCATCTCCTCAGGGAGGTGGGCTGCTATACAGGCCCCCAGAACCCCAACACCAGCCACCTAATCCTGTGACTACTCACATAGATGTCAGTAAAAGGCAGAAGGTCCTGTATCATTGGATGAACCTCACTGCAATATAACAGGTAGTTTCATCTAAACACTAGTCCTTTCATCAGTGCCATCTTGTATGGCCCTCCATATCAGCCAGGCAATATACTGCCATGTGCAAACATATGTTGCCACTTGTCTGCCTTTGACCGTAATCCCCTCTCCAGCCCTTCTACCTTAACAGGATAGATTCCCCTTCTAGGTCCAGCTCACGTCCACCTTCTTTAAGTTTCTTTTCCCGGGTTCCTTTGGCCAATGTAAGATAACTGCAGAAAGCAGCTTGTCCAACTGACCTCTGGGACTGCTCTATCTACAGATTATCCTTGCTAAGGAAGAGGAAGAGCAGCATACTTGCTATCTGTGGAAAATCCACTGCCTTGGAGAGATCTTGGACAGCTATCCCCCCACCCCTCTTCTCCTTAACTAGACTCACCTTAAGGATGAAGGGGTGCCTCTGGCACTCTGTGTGGCTTAGGGTCCTAAACAAGTTTTTCTCCGATCACTGAATTCTGGCGTTCTCCACTAGGAAACCAGCAGCTGAATATCCCTAGGCACACATCAGTGGCCTATATAATTTTATAGCCTCAATTTGTTAAAGGTACCAGTTGAGCTCTCCATTAGATTTGATGTGTAAATTCTAGCACTATTATATTATAAAGTGGCAAAACACTTAAGATAAATAACACTCAATGCTTCCATAGTATTTCTACAATTATATTTCTACAATTATATTCTACAATTATATTATATAATATAATAATATATATTATATTTCTACAATACAATAGGGGATGCTATGCCAAATAAGGGAAATGTGTAGAACCTCTCGTAGCTTCTGCAAAGGCTGAGTTACAATTTTATTTTCAAACTAGTTTTCCAGTAAGTTTTAGTACAAATTTTAAGATGGAACAAATCTCAAGTAGTAAAAATGCTTTAAGAGTATACAGTTATATTCTGTGTGGATAAAATCGTAATGGCCTGGAACAATGACTACATGCCGAGTGGAATTTTAAGGCTGGTTTTGACTTTATAGAAGCTTTTCCTTGAGCTAAGGTATTTTCCCCACTGTGTTATGTTTGATAAAGATTTAAACTTACAAACAGAACTGTACTATTTTTATAATGAAATTCATACTTAATTTGCCTTTGTAGCACTGGTATAAATGAAGAATAAAACCAGTCCTAATTATCTACAATAAAATTATCTTATTGGGTTAACAAATTTAGAACTCAGAAATAAGTTTTAAAAGCGAATGATGTGTTTACCTCTTCTGTAAGCAAAGCTGATTATGCCACTTCCCACTATCTTCAGGATGATATCCAAACTTTTTAACATGACATGCAAGGCCCTTCATTATTTGACTTTAACCTGTCATCTTGTATTGCTCACTGAATTGTACAGAACACTTGTTTCTTCTGTATTCTACTTAACGACCTTAGCAAATACTGTTCCCTCTGCCTAGAACACTCTTTCTCTTTCCCTCCTTTCCTTCCCCCAGTTCATTAAGGGCTAATTCCCACAACTTCCCAAGACTGACGCCTGGTAGTACCTTCTCTGGGAAGTTTCTGAAACGGGACTCAAAATTTCACATTGCTGTTACTGTCTACTTGCTCAGACTGTGAGCGCTTTGTGGGCAGGCACCATAAGCTTTCATCTTTGTATTCTCAACACCTACTGTGCTTTGCACACAGTAGTTACTCTACTCAGACTTGTTGAATAATCTCACACTTTGAAATTATGTTTAGGGATCCAGCTACAGGATACCTCTGTGGTCTTGTGCTATCTCCCGAACTGTAAGTAACAGAGCAATTGTTAAAATATTTCCCCCCCATCTTATTATTCCCAAATCCAACATAAAATTAAAAAGCAAACCTAGACAACTAACACATCATCTCCAGCAGACCCCACTCTTGAGAAGAAAAGTATAGACCTGACTATTGTTTATGAAGTGTTCCAGAATGGACACTTAAATAGATCAATAAATGAACAAACCAGGTGTTTTGCCTTTGCAAAATTCTTGCTCTGGGTAGGTCTTCAAAAAAACAAAAGCAAAGACGAAACAAAACAATGTCCCCACCCGCCCCAAACCAAAGAGTATCAGGACTTAGTGAAGTGATCTCTAAGTCTAGTTAAAATTCCTTTGGATTATTCCATAGGCTAAACTATATATTCTTATATTCTTAAGTTCTTGCTTTATTAGCTTAGCAGTCTAGCCTCACCCCCACTCCAAAACTGCTGTTCCTCTTTTTGTATTCCATTCAAATTCTTATTTTTAAACAAAGATAATTTTTAACTGGAAAATGCATTTCCCCTAGACATATCAGGAGAACTTGTTGCTCTCCTCTATTTATAAACAGATTACTCCCTTAGTTCATGCTTATTTGCAAAATGGATGGTAGGAGACTCACAGGGGAGAGTGGGCCTATGGATAATTGCCTCTTGCCATAATTTTCTGTAATTGCAAAACCTTATTTTAACTAAGGCATGAGTCTGCTTAGGTTGTATTCATTGCATATTGCAGTGTCACAGACTTAAACATGTTAAGATCGGAGAAACTCTTAAAGGTCTATGTTTAGACACAGTTTGTGGTTAGAGACTTGCTCCAAATTCCTTCGGCCATACATTATGACTAACGAACGTTCTACTGTTTAATGGATGTGGGCACGAAGTAGAAAGGATGATTGTCCAGAAGATCATTTAAGGGCTTACTTAGCTCCTAACTGGTTATTTCACTGGGTGCAGAAGATGAAGTTACACCAAAATGTTATTAATTTACAAGTTTGATGTTTACCTTTGTAATACCTATGAATAAATGTATTGCTAAACAATATCATAAACTGTTGACCCTACTTGGAGTGGAACTTGTTTAGAATCATCATTTGACTCAGGAGAAGCACTTACATACAAAAATAATGAATGTGTCTGTTAGAAATAGTTTTAAACAAATTATTAAATTATTATTATGATTCTGAAAATAGTCCTTATGGATTCAACTACCTTTTTATACCTCTTATTAGCATCGTTACTATATGTACTAACTTGAAAGTTAGTACCATTCTTTCTTGAGAAACTTACTCAATTTTCAGTCAGTCAGACTGACATATGCCCTCTCTGTCCCAGTCCCCCACCCAAGTCCTATTAGGGTGATTTAATACATTTAACAATATGTGTATGCTTATTTTTCCTCCTTATCCTACAACTATCTGGAGGTAGCATTTTTATTAGGTCACTCCTTGCTCAAAATCTTTCACTAATTTTGACAGTACTAAATCTAAATGGCTTAACAAGAATTCAGGGTTCTACATAAATTTCCTCCAATGACCTTCCTATCCTGTTTCCTGCTTCCCCTATAGTAGTCCCTCTTTCCCTCACCCCAAACCCATTACTCTGTATACCGGGTGTCCACCCAGCAAAGCCTGCCTTTCTCTTCTCAGGTTTATTAACATCCAGTTCATCCTTCATGACCCATATCACATCTGCTCCCTCCACAAAGCCCTAACTGGCCCTTGGTTGCAGCAACCAATCCCTCCTTTGGACCCCTCCAGTGCTTCTTGGTAACCATAACTACCATTGACTACATGGGGACTGAGGCCCTCAAGGAGGGTTTTGTTGACTTGAATTGTTGAGCTGAATTATTTGTGTTGGTTACTTTTCTTTTCTTTTTTAAATTGACGTATAATTGACATACAACATCATATTAGTTTCAGGCGTACAACCTAACAATTTGATATTTGTGGATATTGTGAAGTGATCACCACAATACATCTAGTTAATGTCCATCACCATACATTGTTACAGAATTTTTTTTCTTGTGATGAGAACTTTTAAGGTCTACTCTCTTAGCAACTTTCAAATATACACTACAGTGTTATTAACTATAGTTGCCATGCTGTGTGTTATATCCCCATGACTTATTTATTTTATAACTGAGAGTTTGTACCTTTGATTCCCTTCACTCATTTTGCCCACCCCCCTCCCCCCACCTCTGGCAACCACCAATCTGTGTATCTAATTTTTAAAAATCTGACCTTATCTAACCCCTTTCAGATAGACTGAAAAGTCCTTGCAAGAAAGGTGGTGTGGGGAGACCTTCAAGATGGCAGAGGAGTAAGATGTGGAGATCACCTTCCTCCCCACAAATACATCAGAAATACATCTACACGTGGAACAACTCCTACAGAACACCGACTGAACGCTGGCAGAAGAACTCAGACTTCCCAAAAGGCAAGGAACTCCCCACGTACCTAGGCAGGGCAAAAGAAAAAAGAAAAAACAGAGACAAAAGAATAGGGACGGGACCTGCACCAGTGGGAGGGAGCTGTGAAGGAGGGAAAGTTTCCATACACCAGGAAGCCCCTTCTCGGGCAGACACGGGGGTGACGGAGCGGGGGAGCTTCGGAGCCATGGAGGAGAGCGCAGCCACAGGGGTGCGGAGGGCAAAGCGTAGAGATTCCCACACAGAGGACTGGTGCGGACCAGCACTCACCAGCCCGAGAGGCTTGTCCGCTCACCCGGGGGCGGGCGGGGGCTGAGAACTGAGGCTCGGGGCTTTGGAGGTCAGATCCCAGGGAGAGGAGTGGGGTTGGCGGTGGGAAGAAGCCTGAAGGGGCTAGTGTGCCGCAGCTAGCCGGGAGGTAGTCCGGGAAAAGGTCTAGGCCTGCCTAAGAGGCAAGAGACCATTGTTTCGGGGTGCACGAGGAGAAGGGATTCGGAGCACCACCTAAACGAGCTCCAGAGACAGGTGCGAGCCACGGCTATCAGCGCGGACCCCAGAGACGGGCATGAAATGCTAAGGCTGCTGCTGCCACCACCAAGAAGCCTGTATGCAAGCACAGGTCACTATCCACACTTCCCCTCCCGGGAGCCTGTGCAGCCCGCCACTGACAGGGTCCCGTGATCCAGGGCCAACTTCCCCGGGAGAACACATGGCGCGCCTCAGGCTATTGCAACGTCACACCGGCCTCTGCCGCTGCAGGCTCGCCCGGCATCCGTACCCCTTCCTCCACCCGGCCTGAGTGAGCCAGAGCCCCCGAATCAGCTGCTCCTTTAATCCTGTCCTGTCTGAGCGAAGAACAGACACCCTCAGGCGACCTACACGCAGAAGCAGGGCCAAATCCAAAGCTAAAACCCAGGAGCTGAGGGAACAAAGAAGAGAAAGGAAATTTTTCCCAGCAGCCTCAGGAGCAGCGGATTAAATCTCCACAATCAACGTGATGTGCCCTTCAACTGTGGAATACCTGAATAGACAATGAATCATCCCAAAATTGGGGTGGTGGACTTGGGAGAAACTGTAGACTTGGGGTTTGCTTGCTGCATCTAAAATTTGTTTCTGGTTTTATGTTTATCTTAGTTTAGTATTTAGAGTTTATTATGATTGGTAGATTTGTTTATTGATTTGGTTGCTCTCTTCCTTTTTTTTTATATATAGACATATATATATATATTTCCTTTTTCTCTTTATGTGAGTGTGTATGTGTATGCTTCTTTGTGTAACTTTGTCTGTATAGCTTTGCTTTAACCATTTGTCTTAGGGTTCTGTCTGTCCGTTTTTTTGGACTTTTTTTTTTTTTTAGTATAATTTTTACTGATTGTTATCATTGGTGGATTTGTTTTTTGGTATGGTTGCTCATCTTTCTTTTTTTAACATTTTTAAATTTTTTAAATTTTTAATAAGTTTAAATTTTTTTTATTTTAATAACTTTATTTTATATTTTCTTTCTTTCTTTCTTTCTTTCTTTTTTTCTCCCTTTTCTTCTGAGCGATGTGGTTGACAGGGTCTTGGGGCTCCAGCCAGGTGTCAGGCCTGTGCCTCTGAGGTGGGAGAGCTGAGTTCAGGACCTTGGTCCACGACGGACCTCCTGGCTCCACATAATATCAAACGCAAAAGCTCTCCCAGAGACCTCCATCACAACGTTAAGACCCAGCTCCACTCAATGACCAGCAAAGCTACAGTACTGGACACCCTATGCCAAACAACTGGCAAGACAGGAACACAACACCACCCATTAGCAGAGAGACGGCCTAAAATCATAATAAGATCACAGACACCCCAAAACACACCACTGGATACAGTCCTGCCCACCAGAAAGACAAGACCCAGCCTTATCCAACAGAACACAGGCCCCATGCCCCTCCACCAGGAAGCCTACACAATCCACTGAACCAAACGTAGCCACTCGGGGCAGACACCAAAAACAACGGGAACTGCGAACTTGCAGCCTGCAAAAAAGGAGACCCCAAACACAGTAAGTTAAGCAAAATGAAAAGACAGTGAAACACACAGCAGATGAAGGAGCAAGTAAAAACCCACCAGACCAAGCAAATGAAGAGGAAATAGGCAGTCTACCTAAAAAAGAATTCAGAGTAATGATAGTAAAGATGATCCAAAATCTTGGAAATAGAATGAAGAAAATACAAGAAACATTTAACAAGGACCAAGAAGAACTAAAGAGCAAACAAACAATGATGAACAACACAATAAATGAAATTTAAAATTCTCTAGATGGAATCAATAGCAGAATAACTGAGGAAGAAGAACGGATAAGTGATCTGGAAGGTAAAACAGTGGAAGTAACTATGGCAGAGTAGAATAAAGAAAAAAGAATGAAAAGAATTGAGGACAGTCTTAGAGACCTCTGGGACAACATTAAATGCACCAACATTTGAATTATAGGGGTCCCAGAAGAAGAAGAGAAAAAGAAAGGGACTGAGCAAATATTTGAAGAGATTATAGTTGAAAACTACCCTAATATGGGAAAGGAAATAGTCAGTGAAATCCCAGAAGTGCAGAAAGTCTCATTCAGGATAAATCCAAGGAGAAACACACCAAGACACATAATAATGAAACTGTCAAAAATTAAATACAAAGAAAAAAATTAAAAGCACCAAGGGAAAAAGAACAAATAACATACAAGTGAATTCCCATAAGGTTAACAGCAGATCTTTCAGAAGAAACTCTGCAAGCCAGAAGGGAGTGGCAGGACATATTTAAAGTGATGAAAGGGAAAAACCTACAACCAAGATTACTCTACCCAGCAAGGATCTCACTCAGATTCAACGGAGAAATTAAAACCTTTACAGACAAGCAAAAGCTAAGAGAATTCAGCACCAACAAACCAGCTTTACAACAAATGCTAAAGGAACTTCTCTAGGCAGGAAATACAAGAGAAGGAAAAGACTTACAATAACAAACCCCAGACAATTAAGAAAATGGTAATAGGAACATACATATCGATAACTACCTTAAATATAAATGGATTAAATGCTCCAACCAAAAGTCATAGACTGGCTGAATGGATACAAAAACAAGACCCATACATATGCTGTCAACAAGAGACACATTTCAGACCTAGGGACACATACAGACTGAAAATGAGGGGATGGAAAAAGATTCCATGCAAATGGAAATCAAAACAAAGCTGGAGTAGCAATACTCATATCAGATAAAATAGACTTTAAAACAAAGACTATTACAAGGACAAAGAAGGACACTACATAATGATCAAGTGATCAATCCAAGAAGATATAACAATTGTAAATATTTATGCACCCAACATAGGAGCTCCTCAATACATAAGGCAAATGCTAACAGCCATAAAAGGGGAAACAGTAACACAATCAGAGTAGGGGACATTAACACCCCACTTTCACCAATGGACAGATCATCCAAAATGAAAATAAGTAAGGAAACACAAGCTTTACATGATACATTAAAGAAGATGGACTTAATTGATATTTATAGGACATTTCATCCAAAAACAACAGAATACACCTTCTTCTAAAGTGTTCATGGAACATTCTCCAGAATAGATCATATCTTGGGTCACAAATCAAACCTTGGTAAATTTAAGAAAATTGAAATTGTATCAAGTATATTTTCTGACTACAACGCTATGAGACTAGATATCAATTACAGGAAAAATCTGTAAAAAATACAAACACATGGAGGCTAAACAATACACTCCTAAATAACCAAGCGATCACTGAAGAAATCAAAGAGGAAATCAAAAAATACCTAGAAACAAATGACAATGAAAACACGATGACTCAAAACCTATGGGATGCAGTAAAAGCAGTTCTAAGACGGAGGTTTATAGCAATACAATCCTACCTCAAGAAACAAGAAAAATCTCAAATAAACAACCTAACCTGACACCTAAAGCAATTAGAGAAAGAAGGACAAAAAAAACCCAAAGTTAGCAGAAGGAAAGAAATCATAAAGATCAGATCAGAAATAAATGAAAAAGAAATGAAGGAAACAATAGCAAAGATCAGTAAAACTAAAAGCTTGTTCTTTGAGAAGATAAACAAAATTGATAAACCATTAGCCAGACTCATCGAGAAAAAAAGAAGAGTCAAATCAATAGAATTAGAAATGAAAAAGGAGAAGTTACAACTGACACTGCAGAAATACAAAGGATCATGAGAGATTACTACAAGCAACTATATGCCAATAAAATGGACAACCTGGGAGAAATGGACAAATTCTTAGAAAAGCACAACCTTCTGAGACTGAACCAGGAAGACATAGAAAGTATAAACAGACCAATCACAAGCACTGAAACTGAGACTGTGATTAAAAATCTTCCAACAAACAAAAGCCCAGGACCAGATGGCTTCACAGGCGAATTCTATCAAACATTTAGAGAAGCGCTAACACCTATCCTTCTCAAACTCTTCGAAAAAATTGCAGAGAGAGGAACACTCCCAAAGTCATTCTACAAGGCCACCATCACCCTGATACCAAAACCAGACAAAGATGCCACAAAGAAAGAAAACTACAGGCCAATATCACTGATGAATATAGATGCAACAATCCTCAACAAAATACTAGCAAACAGAATCCAAGAGCATATTAAAAGGATCATACACCATTATCAAGTGGGGTTTATCACTGGAATGCAAGGATTCTTCAATATATGCAAATCAATCAATGTGATAAACCATATTAACAAATCAAAGGATAAAAACCATATGATCATCTCAATAGATGCATAAAAAGCTTTCAACAAAATTCAACACCCACTGTTGATAAAAACTCTCCAGAATGTACACATAGAGGGAACTTACCTCAACATAATAAAGGCCATATATGACAAACCCACAGCCAACATCGTTCTTAATGGTGAAAAACTGAAACCATTTCCTCTAAGATCAGGAACAAGACAAGGTTGTCCACTCTCACGACTATTATTCAACATAGTTTTGGACGTTTTAGCCACAGCAATCAGAGAAGAAAAAGAAATAAAAGGAATCCAAATCAGAAAAGAAGAAGTAAAACTGTCACTGTTTGCAGATGACATGATACTATACACAGAGAATCCTAAAGATGCTATCAGAAAACTACTAGAGCTAATCAATAAATTTGGTAAAGTAGCAGGACACAAAATTAATGCACAGAAATTGCTTGCATTCCTACACACTAATGATGAAAAACCTGAAAGGGAAATTAAGGAAACACTCCCATTTACCATTGCAACAAAAAGAATAAAACACCTAGGAATAAACCAACCTAAGGAGACAAAAGACCTGTATCAGAAAACTATAAGACACTGATACAAGAAATTAAAGATGATACAAACAGATGGAGAGATATACCATGTTCTTGCATTGGAAGAATCAACATTGTGAGAATGACTATACTATCCAAAGCAATGTACAGATTCAATGCAATCCCTATCAAACTACCACTGGCATTTTTCACTGAACTAGAACAAATAATTTCACAATTTGTATGGAAACACAAAAGACCCTGAATAGCCAAAGTAATCTTGAGAAAGAAGAACGGAGCTGGAGGAATCAGGCTCCCTGACTTCAGAGTATACTACAAAGGTACAGTAATCAAGACAGTATGGTACTGGCACAAAATCAGAAATATAGATCAATGGAACAGGATAGAAAGCCCAAAGATAAACCCACATACATATGGTCACCTTATCTTTGATAAAGGAGGCAAGAGTATACAATGGAGAAAAGACAGCCTCTTCAATAATTGGTGCTGGAAAACTGGACAGCTACAACTAGACAAATGAAATGAGAACACTCCCTAACACCATACACAAAAATAAACTCAAAATGGATTAAAGACCTAAATGTAAGGCCAGACACTATACAACTCTTAGAGGAAAACATAGGCAGAACACTCTATTACATATATCACAGCAAGATCCTTTTTGACCCACCTCCTAGAGAAATGGAAATAAAAACAAAAATAAACAAATCGGACCTAATGAAACTTAAAAGCCCTTGTACAGCAAACGAAACTATAAACAAGACGAAAAGACAATCCTCAGAATGGGAGAAAATATTTGCAAACGAAGCAAGTGACAAAGGATTAATCTCCAAAATTTACAAGCAGCTCACACAGCTCATTATCAAAGAAACAAACAACACAATCCAAAAATGGGCAGAAGACTTAAATAGGCATTTCTCCAAAGAAGATGTACAGATTGCTAACAAACGCATTAAAGGATGCTCAACATCACTAATCATTAGAGAAATGCAAATCAAAACTGCAGTGAGGTATCACTTCACACCAGTTAGAATGGCCATCATCAAAAAATCTACAAACAATAAATGCTGGAGAGGGTGTGGAGAAAAGTTAACCCTCTTGCACTGTTGGTGGGAATGTAAATTGATACAGCTACTATGGAGAACAGCATGGAGGTTCCTCAAAAAATTAAAAATAGAACTGCCATATGATCCAGCAATCCCACTGCTGGGCATATACTCTGAGAAAACCATAATTCAAAAAGAGTCATGTACCACAATGTTCATTGCAGCTCTGTTTAGAATAGCCAGGGCATGGAAGCAACCTAAGAGTTCATTGACAGATGAATGGATACAGAAGATGTGCACATATATAAAATGGAATATTACTCAGCCATAAAAAGAAACGAAATTGAGTTATTTGTAGTGAGGTAGATGGACCTAGAGTCTGTCACACAGAGTGAAGTAAGTCAGAAAGAGAAAAGCAAATACCGTATGCTAACACATATATATGGAATCTAAAAAAAAAAAAAAAAGGTTCTGAAGAACCTAGGGGCAGGACAGGAATAAACACGCAGACGTAGAGAATGGACTTGAGGATACGGGGAGGGGGAAGGGTAAGTTGGGACGAAGTGAGAGAGTGGCATTGACATATATACACTACCAAATGTAAGACAGATAGCTAGTGGGAAGCAGCTGCACAGCACAGGGAGATCAGCTTGGTGCTTTGTGACCACCTAGATGGGTGGGATAGGGAGGGAGGGAGGGAGACGCAAGAGGGAGGAGATATGGGGATATATGTATATGTGTAGCTGATTCACTTTGTTATATAGCAGAAACTAATACACCATTGTAAAGCAATAATACTTCAATAAAGATGTTAAAAAAAAAGGTGGTGTATCTACACATCTAGTACAGTTTGAACACATATTAACTGAATGCATTGATGCATGAATTGATGAAAAAGTGACTGAAAATTGAATAAATGAATGTGTGAATGGTACAGATTTCAGGGTATACATGGAAAACTATATCCTAAATTAATACAAACAATTTGGAGTCTACTGAGGATAAGATTGGTAGAATTCTTAAAAGCCAAGGCTCTTGATACTTAAATTATCCTTTAATGTCTACAGGGCAAAAAAGTAGTGGGTCTAGCAAGAATAGCCAGAAATGGGCTCTTTTAGTTCCACAGGACTCTGTTGAGTCCTGTGTGTTTAGGGATTTAAGATCAGCTTGAAGTTATGGTGACAGCCTGTCCACACAATGTCCCCCTTTCCTTCTATCCAAGGAGGGATCATGACCTCATTCTCAGGGAAGTGGACTCTCCTCCAAAGCATTTGAGGACCACTTCTTTCACAGATTAAATGAAATGCAAAATGGGTCCAGGGCAAAATAAGTCTTACTAATAGAGCATGCATGATTCCTGGGGGGAAAAGTCATTGCTAAGTTGTATATGTATTTTTTTTTCTGAACCTTTGAAAAGATCAACTCTGGTTTCAGTTTAATTTTTTTTTTTTTCAAAAGAAACCTACATGGCCACTGCTTCAAATTTGTTCCAGATGGATTTAGTCATAGAATGATTGATTATCCACTCAGTTGCGAGCTATGTGGTTAAGCTCAGAAATCTACAACAAACTGATCTGGAGCTGTGTTTCACGGTAAGTGGCAGAAAGGATAATCCTTAAACTGTCATTTTAGAGTCAGTGATGAGGAAAGAGGAATTTAGTGAGGCTACTTATGTCAAGAGAATGTACTAGTAAATGGATGGCTGAATATGAGGGAATCTTATGAGCATAATGCTTTTTTTTCCTCCTCTGTACATCATGGTAAAGGGAACCAGATCTGACTGGGAGCCCCCCGAGGGCTTCCCCAACTCTCACTGCCTGCTTCATGAATTAGCCCAGCCTCCCGGGGATGCTCCAGGCCCGAGGTCAGAGGCTGGCTTCTACCTGGCTGCTGAGGCACCCATTTATCCTACTACCCACTCAATAGGCCCACAGAGGTTTTTATTATTGGCATCAGAGACACCTGAGAAAATCTGGAAGCTAATTCTGGGGGAGAGTGAACCTAGGAGAAAATGTACTGTTCTCTATACAGAGCTGTATTATGTACTTTAAAAAGCAATTTAAATTTGGTCCGTTCCCATTTTCTTTAAGGAAAAAAAAACCCCTTTGCTTTGGATTTTGGTTATTCCTTTTAACAGCTGCATTAGCCTTTTCTCTATTCTTTCCCTCTGGTTAAGTCACAATCGGGCCATCAGAATATTCTTTTGGGGAGATTGGATGTGGCTGGTGGCGCTCCCTACATGTCACCATCTGTTTTTATTAGTTGTTCAATTTCTTGGTTTCCACCCTCACAGTGATTTTCTACTTTTGCTCATATATCCTTTCTCTTTTCCCTTTCCCTTAGAGTGCTATTCTACTTCATTACTGCCTCCTTGTCAAAAAACAAATCACTATTCTGCCCCTTATCATGATAACTGCTCCTCAGAACTGATGAAAATTCATGTTGGACTTTATGGCCTCTGAAATTTTAGGTCTTACACAACTTATTTATTGTAACCTTAGGTTATATTTAGCACGTCTCCCTGTAGAATTTTGAGGCAAAAGATGTAAACATATTTAAACACAAAAATGATGACTAGGAAGCAGGCTTTTGAATAGGCTGTAGGAAGAAAAATGTGACTGAAACAGAACAGAGATTTCTATGAGAGAGATGGAGAACGTTTTCCATGATTCCCTAACAAACACACAAATATTACAGATGTCTAGGACAAAAGTTCACGTTGAGGCAAGAACAGTGTTTATTAAATTTCTTTTATATAACAGGCATGTGGATACATGCTAATCTGCAAAAATAAAGGGAGTTTTTGTGTTTGCTCATAAAGTTTTTGTTCCACGGATATTGTTTATTTGTAGAGTGGAGTAAAGCAGGATTTTAACTAAAAAGTCTGAAAATCAGAGTATATATTCATAATTATTTATGAGTTGTTTTGGAGAGGATTGATAGCATTTTAGAAGTTCCATATCCATGAAGAAGAGAAGGGTACATTCATTCAAAACGAACTGTTAGAAGCTGTGAGGTTCTTCTTTCGAACAGTACTTTGCCTGTTTCAACCACACCCATCAGGATACGTATCTGAGTGAGTCATCCAGGCTCCTGCACCGCTGGGGAGGTGGGTGCATTTTGCTTTTTAACTCATATTTTGCTTTTGAAACCACTTAAAATTCTAGATTTAACTCTAAAGTTTTGGATGGAATCATTTCAGGGAGAATTTAATTACAGATTGTGGTAGGCAGCTTCTGACATGGCTTGCAATGATCCCAGACTCCTGGCATTCACACCCTTGACTGTGGGCTGGATTTAGTAGCTTGTTTCTAATGAACAAAATATGGCAAAAGTGATAGACTGTCACTTCAGTGATTGAGTTACAGAAGACTGTGACTTCAGTCTTATTAGCACTCACTTTCTTGCTGGCACTTTTCTCCTGCCCTTTCCCTTGCTGACTCTGACGAAGAAGGCTGCTGTGCTGTGAGGTGCTCTAGGGAGAGGTATATGTGGCTAGGAGCCATGGAGGAAGAACTCATGAGAAATGCCGGCAGGAAGTGAATCCTGCCAACAACCACTAGTTGAGTGAGCTCGGAAGGGGATTCTTCCCAGTCAAGCCTTGAGACAACTGCAGATTGTGAAAGACCCAAAGCCTGAGGACCCAACTAAGCCGTACTTTGATTCAGACCCAGAGAAGCTGTGAAATAATAAATGTTTGTTGTTTTAGGCTGCTGCATTTTAGGACAATTTGTCACGTGGCAACAGATAACTCATAGGCTTCCTTATGCTTTTTGTGTAACGGATAATAATGCATGAGCTCAGGAAAGACTGATTGCTTTGGTTGTAAGCCTGGTTTGAATCTGAGGCTGAAAAACATCCTGAAATATGAAATGAACAAACCTGTAGACTTTAAACAGGCTGTTCTTTGCTAAAAGGTATTCATGTCCTCCAGTGAAGGCAGAAAATCTTAATTCAAAATTCAGAAAATAATAAAGAACCCGTAATATTTAATGTTGTCACCTTTATGTTTTAAATGAGTTTATAGTAATACAAGCAAAAAGTATATTTACTCTGCGCCAAAAAACAAAAAACGAAAAAAAACCAAAACCAAAAAAACAACTCCTTTCCAAGCTAGGATTGAAATGGAGTCCTTGGCTGTGGCATGAACCATAATAATTACCCATGTCCATGCCTCGGGGGGAAGACTGCAGTGATCTAGTTTTTAAAGCTTCAGTGATTTGGTCCAGACTTTTAGCAAACAACCAGCACTAGGTGTGAACTGTTTTGTCAATAAAGCTTCAAGACATTAGAACTGTCTGGTTTTTTGTTTCTGAGTCATTAATGCTATTATAATCACAGAATACACTTGCATTCTTCTCAGGGCAGATTTTAACTTGCTCTGGTATGTTTTCCTGATAAAAATGCCATTTGAAAGTCAAAGAAGAGTTCCTATCAATAGAAATAGTTTAAATGCCATGCACGTATCAGTCAAGAACCATATAGCGACCACACTTCCAAGGCTTGTAACCTAGACAAAGTGCACTCTCTCTACCTCTCTTTTTCTCTTTCTCATTCTTTTAAAATTATTTTGAATAAGAGCTGGAAGGGACAACTCTTAATTTTGACAGCTGAGGCCCAGAGAGGTTAACTGGTTTAATACAGTCAGAGTCACTTAGGGGAAGATTCAGATGGGAACCTTTTTCTCTTGCTGAGTTTCATGGAGTTTCTGCCACTTTTTGCTGCCAAAGACTACTTTCTGGATCCCCCTGAGCATTCAAGCATAAAAACATTCCACTACAGGAGAAAATTCTATTAATTAATAAGGGAAATATCTGTGCATTACAGCTGTAACTGTTACAATGGAATTTATATTGGAGAAACTGAGTGTCTAATCAGAGGAGAAGAATATCTTTTTGAAAAAAAAAAAGAAAAAACCCACCACATGCAGATCTAATTCTATCCAAAGTATACCACACTGCTAACTGCAGAAAATAGAGATTGAAGAATCACTAGACATATCAGCTTCTTGGTGGGCAGCACAAATTGTCAGCTACTGGAAGATAGGCTCTGAATATACCAACAGAATCTGGGAGCTTGTTAGAAATGTGAACCTTGGGTCTCACCCAACACCTACTGAATCAGAATCTTCATTTTAATAGGATCCCCAAGGAATTCACATGTTCAGTAAAGTTTGAGAATCATTGGTCTATCACACATAGTATATAGAAGATCCTCAAAAACATATTAGAGAATGGAATCCCAAATTTAAAGAATCCCTCAGACAATTTTATAAAAACAGAAATATTGATTTATTCAGGTGTCACCTTTTCTTTTTTTCTTCATCAGTCCTTTGAGGAAAATATGTACTTATACACATATACACAGGTAGAAAATGGTCACTGTAATACTATTTTACAAGATACTTCAGCAGAACCTATTTTTGATTAGAATAGTCTTATGCTTGCTCATGTCCTCTACTCTCCTATCTTGCTCTCTTTTTCTCTCTCTTCCAGTTCCATTCTACATCTCTTTTTCTGCCTCTCATTCCTCTTACAACTGCTATTGTCTCCCAGAGTAAGAGGAGGTCCCTGGAAGAGAAGGATATAGCTCAACTGTTTGCTCTGTTTTGCTTTTTTTCTCCATAAATGTATGAATACATTCCTGGCCTCTACCCTCACAGGTGTTCACTGCATTTTTGCTTTTTCCTTAGATGATTGATTTTCATACTGAGTGGTGTGTGGTGATGGTAGATGGTGTTGGGGGTAAAGTATCACTGTTACTTGAGTCACTCAGCAGAAGAGCCAGGGAAATTCTCATAACTGGCTTCACTGTTTCATCTTAAGAATATGTGGTATATATATATAGTTACCCCTCTTATCTTTGGTTTCGCTTTCTGAAGTTTCAGTTACCCACATGGTCAACCATGGTCTAAAAATATTATATGAAAAATTCCAGAAATAATTCATATGTTTTAGACTGCCTGCTATTCTGAATAGTGTGGTGAAATACCTTGCCATCCCACTCCATCCTGCCGATGACATGAATCATCCCTTTGTCTAGCATAGCCTGCCCATCAACCGATTAGTAGCATCTTGCTTATCAGATCCACTGTTTTGGATATCGCAGTGCTTGTGTTCAAGTAACCCTTACTTCACTTAATACTGGTCTCAAAGCTCAAGAGTAGTGATGCTGGCAACTAGGGTATGCTACAGAGAAACCGTAAAGTGCTTCCTTTAAGTGAAAAGGTGGAAGTTCTCGACTTAATAAGGAAAGAAAAACATTTTGTATGCTGAGGTTGCTAAGATCTACGGTAAGAATGAATCTTCTAAATGTGAAATTGTGAAAAAAGGAAAAAGAAATTCATGCTAGTTTTGCTGCCAAACTCAAACTGTAAAAGTTATGGCCAGTGCATGATAAGTGCTTAGTTAAGATGGAAAAGGCATTAAATTTGTACAATAAGATATTTTGAGAGAGAGAGAGACCACATTCATATAACTTTTATTACAGTATATTGTTATAATTGTTCTATTTCATTATTAGATACTGTTGTTAATCTCTCACTGTGCCTAACTTATAAATTAAACTTTATCATAGGTATGTATGTATTGGAAAAAAATTGTATATATAGAGTTTGGTACTATCCATGGTTTCAGGCATCTGCTGGGGGTCTTGGAACATATCTCTCAAGGATAAGTGGGGACACTGTATTTAAAATCGATCAATGGGCAAGCAATACTTAAGTCATGAATTTTTAGCTACAGTAGTTACCCAGTTATGA
Organism: Aethalodelphis obliquidens; assembly: GCF_003676395.1. Taxonomy (NCBI): domain Eukaryota; kingdom Metazoa; phylum Chordata; class Mammalia; order Artiodactyla; family Delphinidae; genus Aethalodelphis; species Aethalodelphis obliquidens. The sequence goes on from NW_020837984.1 coordinate 2,221,777, forward strand.
TCTCTGTAGTTAACTGTAACAGAGAAGAGAAAGTATTTCTTCTCCTTTAAGGGAAAGTGGTGTTTTCTTTTTTGCTGAGTAATAGAGTTGACATAACACTGATGTGTCATCTACTAGAATAATTTTAAGATGTAGCTCTCCAAATCAACTACAGAGGCTTGGTCTGACTTTGAATCTGCACCTGATTCTTCTTTTCCTAATTTGAGATTTATACTGAGGAATAGGCAGGCCAGTTGCTTGCAGTTACTTTTACCCCTTGTCAGGACCTCTATTTGATTTTTTAAGCTCTTGAGAAAATTCAAAACATCATTCATATTTAATCAAATAATTCATGCAGTCTTCCTTATTGATGTTGTTCTTATTCTCCCTTGTCATTATAAACTGTCCCCTTTAATACAAGACCAGAAACTGTGTATTTTACCAAGAAAAATACATACATTTTGTTATGGATTCATAATGCTTTGGGGAGTGTGTAATTGTGCCTACTCCTGACTTTGATATTATAACCAGCTTTTCTAATAATTCTTTAAAACTCTGTTAGAACCCTAATACTGTTTGTGGCCAGGTTTTTACAATGACAACTAAATAGCCCAAGCTCTTTTTCTAATACAGTGATATTCTATTTGGGGTATTAACCATCAGTGATAGCTTGGTTTATTGGAAACTATTGCTCTGGCATGCTTAAACAATCCATTTTTCTGTTTAAATTGAAAAAATCAGAGAAGATTGTTTAGTTTACTTACAGTTGGACTCTAATTTACAATGGCTTTGCTATTAAACATTTTTTAAAATGAACTAGTCACCAAATAATCTTTCCTGTTTTTTCAGAACTATCATTAGCTGTATAAATTGCACCACAATTAAACTTCCTTCTTCTATTTAGCTTCTTTTTATCATTAGCTTTTCCCCCCTGCCCAATTACTAAAGAAAGGAGGTCTTGGAATTGAAGTTGAGAACGAAGCCCAGCATCTTTACCAGCTTGTGTGGAAGGACATTTTTCTCTGGCTACCTTCCTCCCTGGATTAGGGCTCTTCTGATGCACCAAGTCGTGAACTAGTTTTACAAAAAGGGCCCACAGCTTTTACTGGGAAGTTTAATTAATCATGAATAACTGGAATTTTCTGCCTTGTTTGTTGAGTGACGTTTTATTCTTGGCTACATACTGACTATATAATTTGCCAAAGTCTGAGGAATAAAAGAGCATGGGCATTCAATGTCAGTCCCAGATAAGTTATTTTCTAATCCACTCTATGATGGTCTATCTAAAAACTTTATTTTGTTAAAAATTCAGTTGCCCAAGAACACAAAGGTAGGTCAGGATGGAATCCAGGTAAATCTCTAAGAAAGATTAGTCAAGACATGGTCAGGATGTTGCTGAAGTGTAAGGCAACAGAGTGTTAGAGGTTACACCTTAACACTTTTATTTCTTTGTTGACTCTTTCTATATTCCATCCAATAATGTCTTTATTGATTAAATCATGTAGTAGCTGTCCAAGGTGCCCTTTCCCTTGTGATAGGTAAACACATGAATTTAGAAAGCAGTTCCCAGTGTTGATTTTACGAGAATAATAAGAGGAGGAACTGTGTTCCAAATCATTTTAGAAGCATTATCAGCTTTGATCAGTTTAATTTCTGTACATGTTACTTTCCTACCAAAAAATGGTGCATTGTTACATGTTTGTGCACATGCATGTATATGGGCATGAACTTGAGTGGGTATGTGTATGTGTGCATGTGTGTGAGTGTAAATAGCTGGAATAAACTAAATCTAGGAAAGAAAGGGGGTATTTAGGCTGTGTGGGCAGGTTTCTAAGGTGTCTTTTAACAGCTTCTTTTGGAATGTCCTTTCCTTTTTTAGACAAGATATCTTCTGATATCACAAACTGCTCAGGACAGAACATGGATAAGGAGGGAAAACCATCTTACATAACAGTATCTCTTTAGGCCTCAAATGATGAAAAACAGTGATTAGGAAAAAAGCTTACTGGTGGGTTTCGAATGATGCCAAATACCTCAATCACTCATATATTTTAGGAGAATTATTAAAGTTGAACTAATTCTCTAAGAAGCTTCCTCAAATAAACAACAAATTTGAAGGATTCAACAACAGACTCTGAAAAACAGACTTATACTGCTCTTCATAATTTTGGTATATTTAAACATATTGAGATACTTAGGTTTTTTAGTGAATAGTGAAAAAGTCAGCAACAATTTAATGGCATACTCATTTTGTGAATGTATGTATGAGAGGAGGGCTTTGCTGCAAAATAGTGAGATCTAACTAATCACTACTGAACAAAAATTCTTCCCTAATCCAGGTTGTGATAGACCTGGTCTCCAGGGTGGACACTGAATGGGAACCTCTGAGTTGTTTCCTGTTTTGGATTGTGTTCCACATTTCCACTCAAGGGAGTAGGATTAGATTCTCTGCAGCACACACAGCTGTTTAGAGTGCAAAACTTATTTCACTACAGTCTCTGGAGCTTTTTGAGATTTAACTATTTGCATAAAGGCAGTTGCAATTTCCATCATGATTCTCCCTTTAGCTGGGCACACATAAAGCAATACACACAGCTTTTATGGTTGTCTCTAGTTCCATCGTCTACATCACACTCATATTTCACATACAGTTAAGTACGTAATACAAGCTAGCTATTAGCTCCCAAAGGACCCTCAGTAATCTGTGTTCTTTCCTGGGTCCCTCGGACCCATGGATTTCTTTCTCACTTCTCTAGAAATTCAGTTCTTCCTACCTTGGGACCAGATCAGAACTGTGCTTCTTTAAGTCACCTACAACCAACTAAGTGATTTTCCTGGATTCTACCCTTTAGCATTTTAACAGAATAAATTTAAAAAGAATAGTTTCATTCCTAGCCACAGCAATCAGTCAAGAAAAAGAAATAAAAGATATCCAAATTGGAAGGGAAGAGGTAAAACTGTTACTGTTTGCAGATGACATGATACTCTATATAGAGAACACTGAAGACTCCACACAAAAACTTTTAGAAGTAATATATGAATTCAGCAAGGTAACAGGATACAAGATTAATCTACGTAAATCTGTTGCATTTCTTTACACTAACAATGAAATATCAGAAAGAGAAAGTAAAAAATAATCCAGTTTAAAATCACATAAAAAAATATTTAGGAATAAACTTAACCAAGGAGGTGAAAGACCTATATCCTGAAAACTATATAAAACACTGATAAAGGAAATTGATGATGATTCAAAGAAATGGAAAGATATCCCATGCTCCTGGATTGGAAGAATTAATATTGTTAAAGTGGCCATACTACCCAAAACAATCTACAGATTTAATATGATCCCTATCAAAATACTCATGACACTTTTCACAGAACTAGAATAAATAACCCTCAAATGTATATGGAACCACAAAAGATCCAGAATTGCCAAAGCAATTCTGAGGAAAAAGAACAAAGCTGGAAGCATAACCCTCCCAGACTTCAGGCAATACTACAAAGCTACCATAATCAAAACAGCATGGTATTGGCACAAAAACAGACATATGGATCAATGGAACAGAATAGAGAGCCCAGAAATAAACCCACACACCTACAGTCAATTCATCTATGACAAAGGAGGCAAGAATATACAATGGAGAAAAAACCAGTCTTTTCAACAAGTGGTGTTGGGAAAGCTGGATAGCTACATGTAGATCAATGAAATTAGAACACTCCCTTACACTATATACAAAAATAAACTCAAAATGGTTTAAAGACCTAAATATAAGACATGACACCATAAAACTTTTAGAAGAGAACATAGGCAAAACATTCTCTGACATAAATCGTAGCAATATTGTCTTAGATCACTCTCCCAAGGCGATAGAAATAAAAGCAAAAATAAACAAATGGGGACAAATCAAACTTAAAACCTTTTGCACAGCAAAGGAAACCATCAACAAAATAAAAAGACAAGCTACGGGATGGGAGAAAATATTTGCAAACGATGTGACAGGCAAGGGGTTAGTATCCAAAATATATAAACAACTCATTCAGCTCAACATAAAAAACAAACAAACAACCCAATAAAAAATGGGCAGAAGACCTAAACAGACATTTCTCCAAAGAAGACATACAGATGGCCAACAGGCACATGAAAAGATGCTCAACATCACTAATTATTAGAGAAATGAAAATCAGAATCACAATGAGGTATCACCTCACACCGGTCAGAATGGCTATCAAAAAGTCTACAGATAATAAGTGCTGGAGACGGTGTGGAGAAAAGGGAACCCTCCTACACTGTTGGTGGGAATGTAAACTGGTGCAGCCACTATGGAAAACAGTATAGAGGTTCCTTAAAAAACTAAAAGTAGAGGTATCACATGATCCAGCAATCCCACTCCTGAGCATATATCCAGAAAAGACAAAAACTAATTCGAAAAGATACATGCACCCTAATGTTCATAGCAGCACTATTTACAATAGCCAAGACATGGAAACAATCCAAGTGCACATCAACAGGTGATTGACTTAAGATGATGTGGTATATATATAATGGAATATTATTCAGTCATAAAAAAGAATGAAATATGCCATTTGCAGCAACATGGATGGACCTAGAGAATATGATACTAAGTGAAATAAGTCAGACAGAGAAAGACAAATACTATATGATATCACACGTGGAATCTAAAGAATAATACAAATGAATCTATATACAAAACAGAAACAGACTCACAGACATAGAAAATAAACTTACGGTTACCTAAGGAGAAATGGAGGGAGAGAAGGGATAAATTCAGAGTATGGGATTAACAGATACGAACTACTATATATAAAATAGATAAGCAAAAAGGATTTACTGCATAGCACAGGGAACTATATTCAATAACTTGTAATAACTTATAATGGAAAATAATCTGGAAAAAATATATAACTGAATCACTTTGCTGTACTCTTGAAAATAACACAATATTATAAGTCAATTTTACTTCAATTAAAACAACTACATAACAACAACTACGAAAAAGATAGTTTCTGGCTTGCAGTCAAGGGAAAGAACCAAGATGGATTGCTCTGATCCCTTCTTCCTTTCTTGCTCTTATTTTATAGAGCTTCACCCAGTGTCTTGATTTTCTTCACAGTATTAGAGAGCTTACATAAATATTTTCCAGCCTTGTGATTATTTCACTTCAAATATCATAAATGTTAACATTTCCCCAACCCAACTGTATTTTCATTATTCACCATGAGATTTCTGAGGAAGGATATATTTGATATAGAGATGCATTCACTGGTTAAATGTCTTGTCAGAAAGTTAAAAGAATTCTAGTATTTCTAATTACTAGTCTTGCTTTAGGAATAACAGCAACTTATTTATTCACCAATGTTTGTTAAAAACCTAACAATCCACAATATAAAGAATAGACTTCATAGTTCCTTCTTTCAAGTGGCTTAAGCTTAAGATGGGAACTAGATATTTAAGACCTCCATTATTGTTTTTTATCTTCTTTTTTTTACATCTTTTTTGGAGTGTAATTGCTTTACAATGTTGTGTTAGATTCTGCTGTACAATAAGTTGAATCAGCTGTATGTATACATATATCCCCAAATCTCTACCCTCTTGAGCCTCCCTCCCGCCCTCCATTATTAAATAGAAGTTTGATACATATAGAGTTGGGAAATACACCTTATACACATATGGTACATAATTGCTCATTTTCAAGGATGGTTTTAGAAGTCAAGTAAACTTTAAGCCTGAATTCTCTGATGATTAAAAACCATTCATTTATTCAAACACGCACACACAAACACGAAACATTTGCTTTGTGCCTTTTCAATAATAAGTAAAATGGGACACAGTTTGGGAAGATACTGAGACAGGGCTGGAGGAACACATTAGTATTTTGTTGGGGAGAGTTACTGAGGATGGAGTACTAGTCATAGATGTTTGCTCTGCAGTGCTTCAGCATCACATGTACTATCAAATTTTGTTTTCCTCCACGTACCCCTATCCCTTACCTCATTAGCATTCCTATCAGCAGCACCCTGCTTCTGGGGGACTCTCCTGGGAAACCACTCTTGGGTAGAAGGAACATGGACCCAAAGCTTTTCGCTTTTTCTGCTTGGCTATAAGATGGTTGCTTCCCTAGCTCTTCGGATCTTAATTTCCTCATCAGACCTCTCAACTTCCCCTCATCATTCTCTTCTAAATGTTCCATTCCAGGGAGGAACCAGGCTTTTGTTCTTGACCACATTTCTGGGGACATGTTCTTTTTTCTGTCTAAATGTGGATTTTAATAAATTGTAAGCATACCTGTATCACATATTGGTTTTGCTACTACTTTTGGCAATTCATTATGTACTTCCTGTGATGTCCCGTGTGTTAAATTTCCTGAGCTATATATTTTGCTTCTTTTATTGTTATTTTATAATTCATGGGTTAATGATGGTCAGTTCCCTGAGGACAATGGCCACTCCTTCCTTCTACTTTTATTCTATCAAAGTGCCTTACAACAGAAAGTGGTTCTTAAAATTTGATTGGATTTTATTGAACATTAACTGAATGGTTTTGCATTCTGTTTGATCAGTTTCACTTGTGATATTGCCTGGTTACCCTTGACTAGTATGGATGTACAATTATTTCAAAGGTAGTTCAAGTTAGTTGAGTTGAGTTAGCCGAATATCTCAAGTTTTTAAGTCATTTTGTACACATTTACATAACATTGATTCATTCTCTATCCCTCCTTTTAATTTGAAAAGGTTATTTGCAATTGACAGCAATAAGCTGTTCATGCTGCTGCCAGTATCCTGGCACTCAGCCTTCCTTTCATGTCATTCCTTCACTTCATCTTTATTAAATGTTTACAAATCATTTAGGTTCAAGCTACAAGCCTGCAATTGTGGCTAAATGCTTGCAATGACAGCTGTTTTCTTCTGCCAATATTTGAATGCAGTTTTCTTGATCAGTTTTATTTTTGAGTGTGCAATTTGCAGTTACCTCCTGGAAAAAGAAGCATGGTAATGAATTTCAGATGTGGCATGAATTACTTATTTGTACCTTTGTGCAAAATCAAACACATTTGGGGCAAATTTTGTTTACTCTTTGGTTTCAAAGAATAAAATTGTGCCAATAATTCAACAAGTGCAAAGGCAATCCTTACAAATGGGGCAATTTGTTGATTTCAGAGACTATAGTTTGAAATTTTCTGCTGGAGAAAGAAATAATGAGTCAGTACCAGTGCACATTCCTGAAGTTACCCAGGCTTGCAATTCTAGTCTAATCTGCTTCTTTTTGCTTCTATGGGGAGAGGAAAGTTCATTCTACAGATTGTGTTAACTAGTTTTAACAAGAGTCTTCTTGTCTTTGATGGGAAGTAAATCTGTGATAAAGTTTAAATTGAACAGAAGATACTTATGTGAATACTCTTCTAATATTTGATGATATTCACAGAATCTAAAGGAGAGGTCAGCTGTGCATCAGATATTGAAAGGATCTCCTATCACTTTGGTAACCAAAACACACTTTAAGGCCAAAATCAGAGTCAACCTCCTCCTCTTTCACAACTCTACATGAACTGAACCTCCAAACAACAATGTTTGTGCCTTGAGTATAAGGGGGATGCCTATAGAAGGTAGGGGCATCACAGCACCAATCCTTACTATAGCCAAAACATAACTGCAAGTTTCACTTACTGACAATTTAAGGGCAGTTACAGCATTTTACACTTGCAGGTTTTATAGACAGGTGCAAGATCTCTTGTTTTCTGGTTAAAATGTCCCCTTTTCCTCTAGATTGCACATATGTGTCCTTGGTTTGGGGATATAGTCCTAACCAGGACTCACGGCCAATAATATTTAGGGATCAGAGCACTGGTGATGACAACAAGATAGGTGAGAGAAATGAAATGGAAATATTATTCTGTCCTATAAGTAGAATGTATATTTTACATGTTTTCTCTTCATTACTTCCCATATCCCACGTAAAGTATTCTGACCTTGCCCTCTCGTTTTTATAATTGAATGCAGCTTCCTGAAGTTAAGATTAAGTTAGGCCATTGGTTCTCAAACTTCAGCAGGGATCAAAATTATAGAATTATTAAAACACAAATTGCTGAGCCCCATCCCCAGAGTTTCCAATTCAGTAGGTCTGATGGGGCCCAAGATTTTGCATTTCTAATAAGTTACAGGATAATGCTAATGTTTCTGATCTGGGGACCACACTTTGAAAATCATTGAGTTAAACAGTTATACAACTTAGTCTTCTGTTGCAGAAGAGTGATCATATTGACCTCTTCCATCCTTCCACCTCAAATAATTGTCACTCAATTTTTATGAAGGAATTTTAAAGAATTTTCTGACTATGCATGAATCAGATATACATATTATCTATAAAATGTATATTAAAAATGAGTCTTAAATTAACTGAAATTTTATGACTACAGTGTTTGGAAAAGTAAATTATGAAACAATGCTAGATTTTTCAGGAGGAAATCAATGCAATTACACTGCATCAGTTTATTTTAAAAGTAATTAAGTTTTCCCTATAAACTCAACTCCTATCCATTTATATGGCCTTAGAGAATTTTCAGATACTCAAAGGTAATTAACAAGTAAACACAATGAACTAGTAGTAAGTTAATACCCATTTTACTTTGTGCTTGAAATATTTCTTTTCTGTTAATATCATAATTTACTCAATTATAGTCTTCCTTTTGCAAAATATCTATTTTCTGAGCTCAAAGCTCTTCGCTGGGCTGTATAATTACATGTAACAAAAATTAGGCGTTTCCTCACAAAACTAACAGGAGAAAACAGAGACCCTAATGACATTAGTGAGGATCAGCAAAAGGGTAGTGTTTGAAAGTTGTTTGGTAATGACAATGCCAAGTATGCTAAGCTACTTGATTACACTATAGTTTATAAATCCCCTTTTGGATATGTGATCATTTAAGTTTCAAATGAAAGAAGCCGAAGAGAGACATCCCTAGCATCTGAGAATCTGTACATGTTAGTTCAAGTTTCTCTTTTTTAAAGTAGATGTATAGATAATAACATTTTTCCTTTTCAAAATAGTATTTTAGTTATCCTTATGTTTATAAAGAAACGTGAGGAGGATAATAGATGGTCCCCAAGAGCTTAGAGCTTTTTAACCCTGAGTGTAATTTTTTCATTCCTTTAGGTTTTCCAAAAGGCAACAGTTTTTCCTTTTTAGCTTTTTAGTTGCTCCTGTGTCATAGGTAATAATAATACAAATCAAATAAAATCATTGAAAATACAATTGAAAATTGAAAAAAAAAATTTTGGCAAATAAAACTTTATAATTGAAGTATGGTATTTAATTTAGCTGAGTGGTAAAATTTTTCCCAGTGGAAATGAGGAAAGACGAGCTAACTATGGTATGACATGTATCTAAGTATGTAGGTGCTAATGTACAGGTATCCTACACATGCAATCTAGAACAATGTGGAAACTGACAAACTGGCGGGATCCTGATAACTGCAAAGAAAGGCTCTGTCCAGGTACATAAAGATCAATGAAACATGGTTTTTCAAAGTTCAAAACAAATTGAAAAAACAGTTTTACTGGACAAACAATGCCTTAACCTGAAAAAGTGGTTCTAACATTCGTTTTTTCACTGTTGGCTGTGATGTGCAGGACATTTGGTTATTGGGGGTTTGCTAGGGTGATCCACAATGCCATTTCCCCAGGACTGAGGCATTTCCAGCGATGTGGGACATTAAGTTTTCAAACCAGGAAAATCTTGGGTAGACAGGGATGGTTGGAAACTCTAGGGTATGCTTTCACATCTCTCAGTTATACCTTATATAACACAAGCCAGGTATTGCACTCTGGAATTGGCTCCACAATCAGCTTCATTAGATGTTTGTATCAAGTTCATTTTTTGATGGTATGGTTTCTTTAGCAAGTTAGTAATGATACTTGTAAAACCTGCATGAGGTTAGTAATGACTTAATTGCCAGTTATGCAAAATATTCTACATTTAATTTTTTGAAAATTCAATTAAGTGAACAAATTCCTTTGAATTGGGCAATTGATGCTTTCTCTTATTTGCCAGTTCCCAAATGATATTTTTTTCCTACAAGAATGGGGCTCTTGGAAACTTATATATGATAAAAAAAATTCTTTCTCAGCTTGAACTAGTGATTTCTAACTCCACATCCCTTGAAGAAGATAACATAGTGACTATGCACTAAAGATCCAACTTCCTTTTGGAGCAGATGAATATCTGTTGTCTTTGAGGTAGATAATATTTCATGGAGAAATGAATAATTTCTAAAACTTAATTTTTACATGACTCCAGGTATGTAACACTGAAATGATCTTCATGTAATGCGATAGCTGCCAAAGGTGGGACCTGTCTTTGAAATTCTCAGTGTGAATGGCCTCCCCAGTATCACACTCAGTTGGCAAAAATTACCTGAGAAAAACTGCTTACTGTGAATTGATATTTGGATGTTATATTTTAAACCCCTTGGTTTTGCACAAAATTGAAAAACTCTGGACAAATAGATGAATAAAATTTAAAGGATCATGTTTTCACTAAATGTTAAAACATGGAAAGCTGGTTAAAAATATATTTATAAAATAGAATACATTTATTTATTTATCTATTTATGGCTGTGCTGCACTTCATGTGGGATCTTAGTTTCCCGACCAGGGATTGAACCCACGTTCCCTGCACTGGGAGCTGAGAGTCTTAAACACTGGACCGCCAGGGGAGTCCCTAAAATAGAATACATTTTAAAATATCTAGTGGTATTTAAATAGGTGGCAACTGTGATTGGTAATAGTGCATTCAAAGGCACGACTGACTTTAACACTGAAACACAGTTCAGATTTCAGCCATTACATTAAAAATGTCGTCAGCTTTAAGTTATGTACTGATAAACTGTACCTGTTGAAAAATATATGTGAGAAAAAGAAATAATTGTAATACAAACACGACCCATCTACAGGCATTCATTTATTCTGATCCAGCAACCATGGTAAATATGTTTGGATTACTGGTCATAAGTACGCAACATTTAAAAGGGAGTGGAGATCTTTATTAAAACAGAAGTCTCCTCAAACTCCACAATGATGTCAGTAATGTAGGTCCTTGGAGCACATTATTGTTTCAAGCGGAGGTCCCCACACTTTCACATTGGTTATAAAATATTATTTTGTGCTGCTGGCCTGGAATGAGAATGTCATACATCTGCAGGCAATCAGAAGAAACTGGACTGCATGTTTGATTGGCTCAATAATAAACGGGCACAAGTGTGACCTGACTTATGTTAGTCAGATTCCCTAGACAGATTATCCTGTTGTTATCATATGAAATAACCCCCTTTTATCAACAATTAAGTAAATCCACATTTATGGGCACTTTGCAAAATTGTGAGGTGGGAAGAAATCCAACTTAAGCCTTAAGTCATCCAAAAAACTTTTAACCCTACTTTTAATGATACAGACCCCCAATCCCAAATTTTTGAAATTACTTGAATTATACAAAACAGTTTGGGTTGGAAATGCCCTGTGTGCACACAATCAATGAATATGTATTTAGCATCTACCATAAGCATTTAATAGTTTTAGCTTAAAATTAAAAAGAAATTCCCAAAGAAGTAAGGATTATAAATATTTTAAAAGTAACTTACTTTGTAAGATAGTCTAAATCTTTAAGAAAAATTAAATAGGATTTCATTTTTATTATTCACTTTTTATTATACAGTTTCTACTGTAACCAATGCATGTTGTAAATCCTGAATATGTTTTATTCTAGAAATTTTTCATTCGATTCTAGGCATTGTTCTTGCTTTCAACCACAACTGTCAATGGTGGACCATAAACTACTTTGACAGTTTCTGATAAACGATCCATTCATTTACCTGGGTTTTCTTCTCCTAAGTACCATTAAAACCTACATCTGAAGTGTAAAAATTAATTCAGTATGTAAAAGTCAATACTTCAAAAATTTCAGTAAAACTTTTCAGTTTCAGGAAAAATACCACCAAACCTTCCAGTATAATTATATATTTAAATAACACAATTAACAGTTGGTATTTTAAATAAATTCAAGGTATTTTTAAACCAGTATTCACTCAAATACACACACCATATATATTTTATATAAATATATATTTATTTGTAAATATCTATTTATTTATATATATAAATAACCTCATGAGGTTATCTCTTTGACATAATCCTTAAATTAAATATCTGAATATCAAGCAGATGCTGAAGCATTCATCATCAATATTGGAATTCTGACTCATGACAGTAACACAGAACAGATGCTAATACGATAGGTTCTCTGAAAAGTGACACCATCACAGCATGGGTTAGCTCTTGATGTGGGATACTTAAAATTTGAACACAAAATATAAAATAATAAAAGTCAGAGCCTGATAGGTTTCCTTACTTCATTTATAAACCATTTAAAATCTACTATATTTTATACAGAAGATAAAACTCAACACTGGTGAATAAGGGGCAGCATTCTAGAGGACCAGCAGTTGCTTCCTTCACTTAATGCAGCAGCTAGGTGACCCCAGTTGAACCCTTCAGTGTTGAGGGAGGAAGGTGCTCTTCCTCATTCAGGCAGGTAGAAGGTAAGAACTCCTGGGCCCTTTCCATTGGCCAGGGGGTACCAGGCACTTATGGTGTCTTATGGGGTTTACCCAGTCAGCCCCTGGTAGTGAAAAAGTAGTCTGGAGCTTCTATTGCCACACTAGGCAGATCTAAAAGGGTTTGCTAAGTAGGCAAAGAGGAAGAAAATCCCTTAGCACAGTCCAGTTAGTTAATATCCTACATGTCTTCAAAGCCCAAGATTCTTATCACTTTGCTAGCATGAGTCTACAGCTGTTTCTAGAATACACAGTGATGTGTACTCTTTGTGAAAATAAACAGAAAAACCCAAGCGGACAGTGCCATGGTGCAAGTGATATAAGCGAAATGTGCTCAAACGAGAGCTTAAAAATAGATATAAATGCGAGTGGGGGACACTCCCTCAAAGGTAATGAGAAGCAGAAGTCCCATTTCTTTATTCCTCTGTGAGGAAAACAAGTCAGTGGCAAGTTCAATAAAAAGAAAGTTTGAGACCTTAAAGGCGGACATTTGTGGAGTAGCTTGACAGCACAATTTCAAATTCCAAATGAATAATTTGCTTCTTTTGACAGCTGTGACTCTGGGCCCATCTGTCTGGGTTTGAACGCTGGCTCTGTACTCACCACCTGTGTGACCCCTAGTTCTCAAACTTGGCTGCACACTGGGACCACATGGGGAGTTTTAAAAAAATACTGATTCTTGGAACCCACCCCCCAGAGACTGTTATTTAATTGGGCTGGGGTGTGGCTTGGACATGGAGAAGTTTTAAAGGCTCCCAAGTGACCCTAAATATGTGCAGCTAAGGTTGAGAACCACTGATGACCTCTCTGAGACACAGTTCCTCATTTGCAAAATGATGATGGTACTGGCAGCAACTACCTTTTAGGACTATTGTGATGATTGAATATGATAATGCAGGCAAAGCACTTAGCACAAAGTCTGGCGAGTGGGAAGCTCTCAGTAAGTATGAGCTGTTGTCATCCTCACCACAGGTGCACCTGGGCAAGAACTTTCTCATTAGCATTGAAAGTCGTGCTTACCTTGGCACACGTTATGCTCACTCTGCTCATAGCCTGTTGCACACTGGATCCGGTGAGAAGGGTTGGAGGGAATGCGCTGAGGGTCAGCTGGGTTCCGCCGGATGACAAAGTTATTTCGGCCAGTCTGCACTTCAGCAGCAGCACTGGCGACAAAACCACCCCCAGGCACCGCTCCACTGGCTGCCATGCCACTGGCTGCTACACCCCCAGTGCCTGTACTAGAGGTCACAGCTGCATTTGTAGCTGCACCCGCACCTTCAGCTGCTGGTGTTTCTTGCTGTGGTTGTTCATTGTTGACAATAATCTGAGCTGTTTTAGGAAGGCAGAGGTATCCTCCATAGTGGTTGACGCATTTCATTCCACCTTTGCAAGCGTCTGGGACAATGTCACATTCATCAATATCTGTGGTCAGTAATAAAATAAGTCAGGAATCTTCTTAGAGGGGAAACTCAACATGTAAATATATGCTTATGCCTTTTGGGTATAATACAGGCAGGACATGAAGGACATATGAGATGGAGACAGAGCTACGTTCAGATGGGAAGTCTTTGAAAGTTGGCTCACCTTTGCACTGCTGTCTTACAGGATCCCACTCATATCCATCTGTGCATTGCTGTGAAGAAAACATCAAGATGGGGCCAGGAGACAGTTAATTGAGTATCCATTCTCTGAGAAGTCACTGTAAAAGCTTCATACTATGGCAACAATCTTTGTGCTAGAGTCCTAGATAGATGATGAGATGGGGGGTTTACCATTCTGTAGCTATTTTAAAAAGACACATCTGTGCACTGGAACGCTTCAGGGATCCCTTCTCAATCACCAGCTGTCTCAACTCTTTTGTTGTATTTGCGTTGGGTCCAGTTGCCCATAACCATCTTCTTGGAATTCCTTTCTCTCTGTCCCAATACTAATATTCTGCAATCTCTCTGACTGCTTTTTTGCTTTATTTGCCCCTTCTTCCACACTGTAAATTTTACCAAAAAAAAAAAAAATTCAGCTGAGTTCTTTTCTTCAGCCCTTGACAATTTCCTCTCTCTCTCCAAATCCTCTTAGAGCATTCCAGACATGGCTTTCCTTATCATTCCTATTCAGTAGAGTCCTGAGCCTCCTTCTCACACCATGGCCTGCCTTCTAGCTTTAGTTCCTATGGGTCCTCTCTAGTTCACTCACTGAAGGAACCATCTGTCAAGTACCTTCTCACACCAGGCACCACCCTAGTCCCTGGGAAAGCAAAGATGATTAATACCTTGTTCCTGTTCTCAAGCAGCTCACAGGCCTGAAGAGGAGACAGACAGGTAGATAAGTTGGAGCAAGATGTCAGGTGTCGTGACACAAGTCTACCTGTGGAAGGAATGATGGACCCTACCCAGGGCTGTGGGTGGACATGACAGGGTGTAAGGGAAGGCTTTATGGGCGAAGTTACAAGTGAATTGGGCCTTACAGGACTTTTTTCCAGAGAGATATGGGGAGTCTAGGATAAGGGACCATGTAAGCAAAGGCGCAGAGTTGTTAAAGAAGGAAGGAGTTACAAGTATTCCTGGGTGGGTGGAGTGAGGTTAGAGAGGTAGGCAGGGCCAAACCTGGGAAGCCTTTCTTTGGGATAGACGGAAACTGAATTCTACCTTAAAGGTCAGTGAATCTCAAGCTCCATTATGCTTAAGAATCATTCTGGTGCTTGTTAAAATGCAGATTCCTGGGCCCAACCAACGGTTCTGATTCTGTAGGTTTGGTTGGGGGCCTGGAATCTGAATTCCTAGCAGGCATCTCAGGTGATTCTGATACAAGTCATCTATGGGCTACTTCTTGAGAAATGCTGGTATAAGTGATGAGGCCTCTGAGGAAATTTTAAGCTCAAGAAAACATCTGATCAGATGCAGATTTGAGGAAGAGGCTTCAGGAAGGATTGAGCAAAAGTAGAGTAAACAAATAAATAAACTTAAATTCTTTTGTAAGAGCCAAGTAAGTAAATAGTAAATTTACTTATATAGCTGAATGGAGACAGAGAGATGAGTTTAGGTATTTTACTGATTTCTGAGACTTAACAGGGTAAAAGCTAAACTCACTTTATCTCCCAGACTAATTCTTTCTAGTTTCCCCAACACTGTCCAAGGCACTACCACCTTTCTCAGCACCCAGAATTACAACTTTAACATCAACTTTTCCAATTATTTTCCTTCAAGCTCTTCTGACTTTGTTTCTACTTTTATCTCTCCCACGTTGGTGTAAGCCTTCCTGGCCTCATGAGTAGGCAAGTCTCCTTAGGTGGTCTCCATATCTCTACATGCTGCACACAAGCCTCCATGACAATCTTTCTTTGCTCTCTTGGTTACGTTGCCCCTCCATCTAAGGGCTCACAGTGGCCTGTAGACCTTTCATCTCCCACTATTGCCATCTCTAGGTTCTCCCCACTACCTAGCTTGTTGTCACCTCCTGGACTTGACTTGGCTGTTTTCACTTCTAGCCTTTGATTATGCCACTTTTTCTGATTCAGGTGTCTCTTCAGCCTTTCTAGAATAATCCAAAGTCTTCCTTCAAGAACCAGCACAGAGTTCTACCTCCTTCAATATACCAGTATGAACATTAATTACCTCCTTGCTTTTGTATTTCTTTAGCAACATGTATAATACTTTGTACTTTTCAAAAGTATTTTCCCAAGGTAAATTCCCTAAGGTTAAGGTCTGAATTTTTTTAGTAAGCAAGTAAACTTAAATTCTTTTGATAGTGATGAGCGTTGCTTATGCACACGGCAGATACTTGATGAGTGAATAACTGAATGGACCCTATCTTTAACATGAAAGAATATGAGGCTGTCTTGTGGATATGAACCCATCCTTCTGAAAAGTATCTTTCAAGCCAGGCAAAATGACAGTGCACTTGAATAAATCTGTATGCTAAATAGAGAAGATTTGCAGTTTGCTTTAGGTCTTCAGTTCCAGTACATTCAATATGGATCTACTATTAAACAAGCCTAGAGTGAATTTAGTTTCACCACTTACTGGCTGTGTAGTCTTAAGCAAGTTAGATACCTCTCTGATCTTCAGTTCCACTATCAGCAGAAGGAAGAGGATGTCACTTACCTCATACTTTGCTGTGAGGATGAAAGGAGACAGTGTCTCCACAGTGGAATTACTAAAAATATAGCTACATTTTGTCCTTTAGCCATGAACTAATAGGCATACACAATTCAAAAGAGAATAGCTCTAATCTTAGCACAAAAAGGGTGTCATATTTGGGAAACCTGTTATAATATGATGAACCCTAGTTAGTGGTCTTAAAACTACAGTGTTTAATCCACAGGGAACTTTCTCTGCTAAAGATGAGTAAGATTTAGGTGATTAGCAATGGGCAGGGGGTACAAGATAAGCAATTGTAAAAGCAATAAAATGTTTTATTAGATGAATATAAAAGTGGGTAGCTAATTTAATTTTAGCTCCCTAAGAAGGTAGTAAGTTTAGCCTGAATAACAAAACAATTTCATTTGAAGATAAACAACACATGTATTCATTTATCTTGCTTTATTTATCTTCAGCAGAGGAAGCAACTACATTTACCATTAAGTTAACAAAATATTTATATTAAACTCCATTTGATTTATAGTTGATCTAAACAACAAGGAATATTTGCCAGATGAATACATTCTAGGGATAATATCAAAAAAGTGAGATAATGTTTATTATCAGTAATTGACATTAGCTCACTTTTAAGAGTTTTATTTTCAAAAATTTTTCACATTCTTTTGAGTGAGATTACTTAATTTTAAATTGGGAGCAAGCAGAAAAATATGTTTTTCATATTCTGATCCAGGACAAATGTCATTTGCCTCACAACACTGATTAAAGACTAGAAAACACAAAACAGCGGTGCAAACAAACTCACCAGAAGTGAGGTAAGCACTGCCCTCTGTTCTCACCATATCCATTCCTGGCAGTGGGAGGGGTTAGATGATATATTCAATATTGTATTAAACATTTGTTATATCCATACAGTTAACTAACTAATCAAAATTACTTGGAAATATCAGATATACTAATTAGAAAATGCAAAACCAAATTTCATACAATGCATTTTAAAGCCATTTTGCCAAATATCACATCCTGGTAACACGTAAAGTCTATCTGAATGGCATTTATATGAGTTATCAGTTATACTGTAAATGAATAATAGCCTTTATGAAGTCAAGAAAGTCCACTTACATGAGAACATAAGTCACATGCACAAATGAGGTGATGGGCATTTGTGATGTTTAACATTCCTATTTGACTTGTCTTACTCCTTGAGTTCTGGTTTCATCTGCATGTATACAGGAATTCAGGTTTTCCAATTACTTATACCCATTAATTTGTTTAATGTGTCAGAAACATGTAGCTTACTTTGTGTTTTGTTTTAAAGGGGTTTCCCTTTTTGGCCTTGCACAAATCCTTGCATTTTTGTCCCTGTCTCAAATGGTGATCTAAGAGAACTTTTGTTGTTGTATTTTTAATATCTTTATTGGAGTATAATTGCTTCACAATGTTGTGTTGGTTTCTGCTGTACAACAAAGTGAATCAGCTATATGTATACATATCTCCTCATAACCCCTCCCTCTTGGACCTCCCTCCCACTCTCCCTATCCCACCCCTCTAGGTCGTCACAAAGCATCCAGCTGATCTCCCTGTGCTAAGCAGCAGCTTCCCACTAGCCATCCATTTTACATTTCGTAGTGTATATGTGTCCATGCTACTCTCTCACTTCGCCCCAGCTCCTCCCCCGCCCCCACCCACCCCCCACCAAGTCCATTCTCTACGTCTGAGTCTTTATTCCTGCCCTGCCACTAGGTTCATCAGTACCGTTTTTCAGATCCCATATATATGTGTTAGCATACGGTATTTGTTTTTCTCTTTCTGACTTACTTCACTCTGTGTGACAGACTCTAGGTCCATCCACCTCGCTACACTAAGTGAAGTTTTGAAAGGACAGGCAATTTACAACGAATCTTAAACATGAAACTTGCTAACGTTTATTATCCACCACAGCGAACAGCCCACATAGACTGGCAGGAGTGGATAAAGTCTCCCTTGTGCCACAGAATCCCTATGAACCGCACTTATCTCAAATTCCATCACCCCTTACCGTGTACGTGATGGTTTCTTCGGTGTCCTGTGACTTGACCAACGCCAGAGTCAGCATAATTAGGAAAAGGGCTTTCACCATCGTGAATCTCAAAGAAAACACAGCACAAACCGATCCTTAGTATCTGCTGCGGGGGAAATAAAACTTCAGCTGTAAAGTAACAAGCAAGATAGCGAAGGCGGAGGAGGCTGAGGCTCCATCATACCCAACTTCCAATTTACTTTCTCATCTCCCCTCCCCCTCCTCAACCTTCCCTTGGCCAAACGAGGCACCAAAGACTGTAAAACGGCTGCAGAATTACATTTCACTTTACTCTGTCCGGCTTCGCTGAAATATATACAAAAGATATACAGCGTGCATTTTATACTGCACCTACACAACAGGCTCGAGAAAGGGAGTGAAAGAGAAAGAGTACAGTGTCATTAATTTCAAAGGAGTCGGTTCATTTTTTTCCGAGGGCTGAAGTGGGGCAGCAAATCTCATATTCCCTTGAACGTTAAGGCTTTCCCTATAAGCTCACCTCCAGCTAGTTAAGTTCCTTGCACAGCTCAGCAGAAAAACCTGTGAACAAATATGAATTACTTTAGCTTCAAACTTCTTCTTTTTTTTTTTTTAAACAAAACACCAGAACAAAACTCGGGAGCAATCTCCTCCCCTAGGATAGAATACCTGCCCTTCAGAGCTCCTTCTTACATTCCCCAGCGCAAACTCTCAAAGTGGCATTTCCAGGCGTTCTCTTTGCGCAGCTTTGTTTAAAACCCCCAGGTTGTGTAGAGGAGCAGCCCAAAGCGTCTCATGCCCTCGTGCCTTATCAGTCCCTCGGTCCCCGAAATGCTACCTTCAGAATCGGGGCTGCCTAGGGCCGGAACTGGGCAACCACACAGCGGCCCGAAGTACCAATTTCAGGGCAGCCGGCCAGGCACCCCCAGGGAGGCGAGGTCCCTTTTCTCAACTGTATGTTATCAGGCAGCCGTCCCCGGGGAGCTGCTCAGCGCTCCAGTTTCTAACCAGCTCCTGTGGAATCCAGGTGCGGCTTAAATCTCTGGCCCCCTGAAACTTTCAAAACCTTGTTTATGGGCAAAGCCCTGTCGGCTGATTGTCGGCACGCACACACATGCCCATCCAAACAGATGTCACCCCGTACTCGCACATGCTGACAGATCGCATTCCTAGACCACACACCTCCACCTCCCTCTCTGCCTGAGAGATCTTGCACAGTGTGCGGCAGTTCTCAGGTCCACTGCACCCCTCAGGTCACCCCACTTACTCCTCGGCGCGCGGCCCCGCGGGCACTGGGCAAGCTGGTGTGACCCCCGCTTCGGGGCTCCTACCTGCGCGGCCGCTCTGCGCTCCGGGCCCGGGCAGCGAGGGGAGAGAGCAGGGGAGGGCAGCCCCGTGGGTCTGAACTGGCGAGGTCTGGCAGCGGCCGCGGCGGCGGCAGGAGGAGGAGGAGAAAAGGAGGGAAAGGGGAGGGCGAAGGGGGGTGGAGGAGAGAGCTGAGGGAGGCGCAAAAGGGCTGAGCCGAGGGCTGCAAACCGGGCGGGAGTGCGCGCTGCGCAGCTGGGTCTGCGCCCCCTTCTACAGGGGCTCTCCACCACCCGCCTGCCCTCCCCTGCCATCCCCTCACTCTTTGTTCCCAGACGCGCCGGAACTCCAGGCAGAAGATGGCACGTTTGGCATGTGACGTTTGGGGTTTGAATCGGCCTTGGTGATGCTCCAGCCTCCCAGGCAATTTCTTGTGCGCCGCGGAGTGGAAAAAGGCTCTCCTAGTAGAGCTTGTGAGCATCCTGAGAAATTGCTTCTTCTTCTTCTTCTTCTTCTTCTTCTTCTTCTTCTTATTATTATTATTATTATTATTATTATTATTATTATTATTCCCCAATAGGTGAATCCTAGGAGAGTAAATTAACTCCATTTGTAGAACTGGTTCTTTCGCCTTTTCTTTAAGATACTTTTTTTTCTTTTTGAAGGGTGGGGAAGTGCCTGCTTCCTCAAAGGTAGAAAAAAGAGAATTCATTCATTCCACCAGTATCTGTGACTTACTATGTGTGAGGGCTTGGGGATGGCCCAGGTAGAACTCACACTCACAAGATCGTGAGCTTGGGTTGTCCTCTGGTCTCTCAAACCCCGTTTTTTATGGGCCCCTTGTCTCATCTACTGCTTTTCTTCTCTCCTCTCGTTCCCTTGTGGGAGTCTCCAGTACTGGTCATTCAACTTTGGGCATTTCACTCTCACCTTTCACACTAATGGTGGAATTTCAGGAATCTGGAGAGAAAAAAAAATATTTTTTTCTGGCTTCTTCAAATCTTACCACACAGATTGCAGTTATCTTTGAAAGCTCTAACTCTAAAGTCAGATTAAGAGTTTGCCTCCAAACAAATTAAGAGTCATGCCTTCTGAAGCAAATACGGTTTCATGAACGAGACAAATGAGACAATATGCAAGCTGAAGGTACTCACTCTGACCTCAGCAGCTCCTTCCCCTTCCCTGCAGACCAGAGGAGGGGCAGGGAGACGGCAGGGAGGGCAAGAGAGAGAGACTGCCAGATGGAAGCCTCTCTCCATATCTCTGGGGTATGCAATGGGTCGCCAGTGCTGCCAGTTTGGCTGCAAGCCACGCAATATTGGACAAGATCAGAGGAGCTTCATGAGCCTGAACCTTACTTTAGTACATGGGGTTTTGCTAACAGTACTGAAGATTTTGGTACCAAAATTCAAATGTTTGTTTTCCCAATCATTAATGACCTCCAGACTTTAAAAAATTGAATCTTTGCTTTTGTACAGTAAAAGATCTGTATAGACATTTTCTTCTACTTTTTGAATTCTTTTTACCTATCTTCAGCCCTTTCCTCAGAAAAAGTGAGTTAAAACTCCCAAATTTCTATTCTCAGCCTGGAACTCTTCCTGTACATCCAACTACTGACTTGCTGTCTTCAGCTGTACACCTAATGGTTATTTGAAACTGAACGGGTCTGCTGATTCTCACCCTCTCTCCCAACCTGCTCTACTCACCTGCTTCACCATCTCAGTGAATAGCAATTTTATCTTTCCATTTGCTCAGATCCAAGATCACAGTATCATCCTTGATTTCTGTTTTTCTCACACACCCTGCATTCAATTCTTCAGAAAACTCTGTTGGCTCCATCTTCAAACTGTATCCAGAACTGAACCACTTCTCATCACTTCGTTCACAACCACGGTGGCTTGAGCCACCACCATCTTCCAAGCGAATTACTACAGCCTCCTAATTGGTCTCCTTGCTTATACCCTCGGTCCCCTGCAGCCATTTCTCAGCAGAAGTTCATATAAATGGAATCCTAGAGTATGGACTTTTTTGTGTCTGTCTTCCTTCACTCAGCATGCTTTTGAGATGCATCCTTGTTGTTAGGTGTATCAGATGTTCATTCGTTTTTATTGATGACTAGTATTCCATTGTGTGGATATACCCTGGTTTGTTTATCTGTTCACCTGTTGATGGATATTTGGATTGTTTATGAATAAAGCTGTCATGGACATTTATGTAGAAATCTTTGTGTGGACAGAAGTTTTCCTCTCTTTTAGGTAATACTTAGGAGTGGGACCTCTGGATCATATGGTATGGGTATGTGTAACTTTATAAGAAAGTGCCAAAATGTTTCCCAAAGTGACTGTACCATTTTACATTCTTACCAGCAATATGTGAAATTCTATGTGATATTGTCAGTAATTTATAAGTTAGCCATTATGGCAGGTGTGTAAGTGGCATCTCATTGTGGTTTTATTTTACGTTTCTCTGATATCTAATGATATTGAACATTTTTATGTGCTTATTATCCATCATTATGTCTTCTCTTGTGAAGAGTCCATTCAAATCTTTCATCCATTTCTTTATTTTTGGTTTTTTGTCTTATTAGTGCTAAGAGTTTTTTGTTTTTTTTTAAAATACAGTCTCCCTGCAAGTTCTTTGTCAGATATATATTTTTTGAATATTTTCTCCCAGTCTTTGCTTTGCCTCTTCATTTTCTTAATGCTGTCTTCTGAGAGCAAACATTTTAAATTTTGATGAAGTCTAACTTTTGTTGTTGTTGTTTTATGTTTTGTCCTCTTTATGTACTATTTACAAAATCTTACCTTGGGCAAATCTTGTAAGCTCCATAAACCTCAGTTTCTGCTTCTGTAAAATGGGTAGGATAACACACTCTACTTAAGGTTGTGGGGATTGAGAAGGAAACTCATCAATCAAATATCAAATACATGTGAATGATTGTTCTTAGGTATTACAATATATAATATGATGGGCTATAGTAGACCGTTCCTCCATCGTAACATAACCCAGGATTATTTAGGTATTTCTTACAATAGGGTATCTCCTGACTAGTCTAAGGTAATGAAATCAGCAATGGCGTTTTCTGGCTGTTGTTTCAGGGTAGCCCATTGTCCCACTTTGACCAATCAGAACTGAAAGGAAGGATTTCTTTCCTAGGTAAAAGGCTTTCTGAGCTCACAGTGGAGGAGAACAGTGGAGTCCTTTGCCTCAGTTGCCACTGGCAGCCATATTACAGCCTGGAGGGAAGCCAGCCTGAGCAGCATAAGGGTGATACATACTACGCATGGCCAATCACATGGAGAGAGCCTGGATCTTGAGGGATTGTTCAGAGGGCCGACTGACCCTAGAACTCGTGATACTTTTAGGGCTTCTCCAGAAAGGTTTAATTTTTAAAGTCAGAAGGAAAAAATAAATATCATCCAGTCTGGATTATATTTGTCCTTATACCATTGCAGTTTGTAAAATATAATTTTTGTGTGGAGAAAGGGGCCCGTGAAGGCAAAAGTGCCCAGGGACAATGAAAATCATAATGTGGCCCTGATTGTTGAGCTTCTAAATCAGCCAAAAGCGAACTCTGTCCTGCCTCTGCACCCCAGTTTTGTGAGGTGTAATGTATTTCCTTATGGCGCAAGCCAGTTTGAGTCAGGTGTTCAGTTACTTGGAGCAGAAGATGTCTTGCTGCTAGCGTGAGGAAGCCTCCTACTCCGGGGGCTCTGGCTCTTGTGATGTGTTGTACCTGTGTCCTGCACCCCAGAGTGGCAGGCCTTGGCTGCCACTTGGGAGAGGCTGTTGGGAGAGATTCCCAGGCTTTCTGTCCTGGGGCAAGCTGAACATTCCAACCACTTCTTCTTGGATCAGCTTCTGGGTCCCCCTCCATCCCCTTACCTTTGTGTGTGTGTTTGTGATTTTCAAAGATTTAAGACTTCAGATCATCCTTTAATAGTCACTGCCTCAGGAAGACAACTCTGGCTTCTCTTCACAGCATTTGTCAAATAACCAGTGATCAACTTCTATAAAGGAGCCCTCTATTTCCCAGTTTGCCAGCTATTATACTATATGTGTCACAAAGAAAAACTTATATTATTGTTTTCTTTACTATTTCCCTTTTTTAAAAAATCCCTGAAAATAATTAGAAGTCTCAAGGATCCACAAGGGTCTTTAATTAACTGAGTCATGGAGCCACAAGTCTTGCAGTTAAAACCTGGTTAATAATATTTTATTGGGTGTGGGCAACTGGAAAGTGAAATCTGTGAAAAAATGAATTCAGTAAGAAAGCAGTGAAGATGGAACAATTACGTAGGGATTAATGGTGGGGTGATCAACTCATCCCACTTTGCCCAGGACTCTTCCAGTTTTTGCACTGAAAGTTGTGTGTCCTGGGAAAGCCCTCGGTCCTAGGCAAACTTAAAGGTATAGAGAAGGGAATTCCCTGGTGGTCCAGTGGTTAGGACTTGGTGCTTTCATTGCCAGGGCCCAGGTTTGATCCCTGGTGGGGGAACTATGATCCCTGAAAGCTGTGCGGTGCAGCCAAAATAAATAAATAAA
>NW_020837984.1:2246457-2432480 GCF_003676395.1 Aethalodelphis obliquidens
CAAAAAAAAAAAAAAAAAAAAAAAAGTGTACAGAAAAGATGTGGCAGAAAGAAAATAGGATAGGATTCAGGAGTTCTTGCCTGGACTTTTGTCATGCTCTAGCTGGGGAACCATGGCAGTTGCTCAACTTCTTTGAGTCAGTTCTGCACACACATTGACCTGGGTAACAACATTTATTTGTAGTTATTATATTGTATTGATACTTGCCTGTTGTTATCACATTCTACTTTCCTGTATTTATCACATTGCTTTTGCCTGTTCATCATCTATTCCCTTATAGTGGTAGGCCATGACCAGTTTTGCCCATAGAATGCCCCTAAGTGCACACAAAGGAAAAACTCCTAAGTCCAAAAAAAAGGAGAAATGGCCCAGTGTCAGTAAAACAAGTATGTCAAAGTCCAGAACCTGGCTATTAGGTCTGGTGATGTGGCAGAATTATTGTCTTCTGTAGTGGTTTAAGTTGTTTCTGTGTGCCAATGAGACTGAGGATACGAAGGGCACTGAGCCTGCGATTCCAGGTTTCTCTGACTGGAAGACAGCCCATTCTACACGGGCTGTAAGGACTTCTAGATTTAGGTTTGTCTCTGTGAGCTACACGGCAGGCCAGGAGCTGGGGCATCCACCCTGAGCTTTTATTTCATTTATATAGTCGTTCCCTCTTATTCACGGGGTGTATGTTCCAAGGCCCCCAGTGGATGCTGAAACTATGGATAGTACTGAACCCTATATATACTATGTTTTTTCTTATACATACATATCTATGATAAAGTTTAATTTATAAATTAGGCACAGTAAGAGATTAACAAGAATAACTAGTAATAAAATAGAACAATTATAACAATATACTATAATAAAAGTTATGTGAATGTAGTCTGTCTCTCAAAATATCTTATTGTGCTGTATTCACCCTTCTTCTTGTGATAATGTAAGGTGATAAAATGCTCACATGATGAGATGAAGTGACGTGAATGACAATAGGCATTGTGACTTAGTGTTAGGCTACTATTGACATTCTGACAATAAGTCAGAAGGAGAATCATCTGCTTCTGGTGATCCTGGATCATCGAACCACGATGATGTCTATGATTGGATGTAGGCAGGTGATGTCAATGGTTGGGGACCCCTGGTGGGGTGGAGCAGGATGAGTCAAGATTTTATCATGATACTCAGAATGGTACAGCAATTTAACACTTATGAGTTGTTTATTTCTGGAGTTTTCCATATATGTTCAGACCGTGGTTGACCTTGGGTGACTGAAACTGTGGGAAGCAAAACCATGGGTAGTTGGGGACTGCTGTATCCTTTGCCTGCTTATTCTTACTATCTTTGAATCTAGACACCACAGTTTGGCCTTGAGTACTCCCACTTCATACAATTTGTATGGAGCTTATTTTTCCTGTGACTTTTTGGTGAGCATGTGGCTCAGTCTCTGCCAATCAACATCAAATCTGTAGACACAGTGATTGGTTCAGGAATGATGGACACACCCTAAGATAACCCCCAATGAGGGGTTCGTGTAGTGTAGGGCTTGGATCCGGAGAGCCTGGGTTCAAGTCCTGCTGTGCCACTCACTGACTGTGTGAACTTGGGAAAGTTACTTAACCCTTTTTGGGCCTCAGTTTCCTCACATGTGAAATGGGGTTAATGATAATTCCTATCTCATAGAATTTTTATGAGTATTAAATAAGAAAATGCACATAAAACCCTTAGTACAGTTCTTTGCACATAGCTATTGCTGCTGTTGTTATTATTGATCACAGTGACTAATCTTAAATCACGTAGTCGGGTTAAATGCATGATAGAATAAAAGAGGTTATTAAGGCTAAAAATTGCTTCATATTTTTGTGTGTAACTCTGTCTAGTTTATGGGCTATTTAGAGGAATCAGGGTCTGGACACATAGTTTACTGCAGTTTGATGACTGGGTCATGGAAATCTGTGACCCCACCCTGAGCAGCGTCCTAAGACAATGGTATTTTTTGAATAAATGGCTCTGAGATACCTAATTTTTTGAATTTCAAGTGGCTTATAAAATTATACTTCCTTAATGGTAATAAATAGTAATAGTTAACATGTATGTAGTACTTACACTATGTCAGGAACTGAAGCAAGTGCTACATGTGTTAATTCAATAGCACTATTATTATGCCTATTTTACTAAAAAGGAAATTGAGACAGAACAGTTTAGTACCTTGCCCTGGTCATATAGGTAGTGAGCAGCAAAGTAGGGGTTCTAAAGCAAGCTGTCTGGTAGCAAGAACCCCTGCTCTAAAGTTTCCTCTATGTTACTCCCTCCCCACCACCAACTGAATATCTAGGATTGCAGGGATAGAACAGAAACATGGATGATTCTTCAATGTGGTACAACTACACAGATTCAAACTGGACATGTAGATTGAGTGGACTGCAACTGGAGATTGCAATAAATTCACCTTGCTAAACTGCTATGAACCCACGGGAATCTGAGATTTTAAAGATTTGAAGATCTGTTTGGTGGGGGGGGAAATGACAATTTCAGAAGAGATTCACAGATGTCAATGACTACGCATCGTGATTTATTTTTTTAAAATTCCTTTTATTTATTTATTTTTGGCTGTGTTTGGTTTTTGTTGCTGTGCGTGGGCTTTCTCTAGTTGCAGCGAGCAGGGGCGACTCTTTGTTGTGGTGCATGGGCTTCTTGTTGCGGTGGCTTCTCTTGTTGCGGAGCATGGGCTCTAGGTGTGCGGGCTTCAGTAGTTGTGGCATGTGGGCTCAGTAGTTGTGGCTTGCAGGCTCTAGAGTGCAGGCTCAGTAGTTGTGGTGCATGGACTTATTTGCTCCGTGGCACGTGGGATCTTCCCGGACCAGGGTTCAAACCCATGTCCCCTACATTGGTAGGTGATTCTTAACCTCTGTGCCATCAGGGAAGTGCCTGCGCGTGCTTTAAGTCTCTGTCTGCTTTCGACTGTATATCCAAATCAAAGATGTCCTATCAGTGTGGCTCAGTTCTAAGAGCAGCTGATTAAGGTGTTGGCTAATTATGCCCAACTTTGGGTAACCCTGGTGTCCTAGAGACCAAGACATGAATAGCAGACATAGCCTACAGTTTTTGGCCATGTAGCCAAATAAGGCAATATTTGGGTCCAGTTGGTTTGTGAAAGTATATGCCCTTATGAATCTGTTGAAAGAGAAGCCAATGCTTGAGCCATATTTGGCTGTATAAGTCTTTGCCTTTCATAAAAAGAGTTCATTTGTTAAATACTAGATTTCTTAGTGACATGATAAAATTTGATCACTGACTACTGGTAGGTAGCCCCTGTAGCATAGTCTTGCAAGAATAATGTTGATTAAATTATTTATTTTCTTGGGCTGCTTTCATACTGATGCTTAAAAATTCAATAGTTCTGAATAGCTAAGTTTACCATTATTATCCAAGAAAATATTCTTGTGGTAAATACACATAAGGATTTCTGATATACTTGCCATTATTAAAACAAACCCTTGGAAGAGATAGTTTCTAATTGTCTTTTAGTGCTAAAATTCTTTAATTTTTATCTTATTTTTTTTACTTAATTGGAGTCAGCATCAGGCCAAGAGAAAAAATGAATTTAAGTGGGCTTTCAGCACATGCTGAGTCTTTTCTAATACACACACACACACACACACACACACCATTATAAACTTCTACACAGAAGATAATGTGTTTATTAAATTGATTGCTAAAACACCCCCAAACATTAACCTATGTGGCTGGTGGCCTGTGCTAGAAGGAGACTCATTGAAGTACATGGAGGTTGGATTGCAGCTTTGGCTTCAAAGAATATTGGCAACTTTGCATTTATGTGATATTAATTTGCCTCAAGTATGTCACTGGTGAGTTCTTTGTTTTAGTGAGTGCCAGATGTATTCTTCTTCAGAATATATTTGGTGAAACTCTCCTTCTGAATGCCAAACGGACATGAGAAAACTTTCAGTCATCTGGAGCTTGTAAATTGTTCTCAAATTTTTGGAATTTTATTGAAGGCTTGATTTCATCATAGAGCAGAGAATACCTTGGATGAATAAAAAGCAAATCAATCAGAAATGATTGGAACGAGTAATTAGAATTTCCTTGGAGAGATAAAATGTATGATGTAAATCCACTGTCTTGAAAAAAAAAGTTGCTTTCTAACAAGTTATCAGCTCTTACAGAACAACTTCAGATGCGGACACAGATGTGAAGCTTTATTTTGTTTTCAGCAACAAGTTCCTTCCTCCCTTTTTTCAAAATTAGCTTTTCTGGAAACTTCATTTGGCTAATCAAGGCCGATGGGGTTTCAAGATGATTGCATTGTGGAGCATGAAACTAGAAATAATATCCCCTGAAAATTAGTAATTTTATTTCAATATGTAATTTAACGAAATGGATCATCACTCTCCCACTTTTGCCAGTTTGGAATCTTTCCATAATATTTTGTTGACTTTTAGAATTTTCTGTGTTCTACTTTCCAATTTTGTTTTACCTTATTTGAATTACTTTTTCCTTCCCGTTGTGGATTTTTTATTAAAATAGAAAATCCTCCTTATTTTTCCTTTTGTGAATACTTAATCTTGTATCTTGATACCGATTATAGATAACAAAATGGGTTTTAAAATCTCTTTGAAAAATTTTAAATTAATTTTTTCGGGAGCAGTGGTTCAAACAAAATCAAAGACATTGATATGTTGAAATTTAGAATTTTTTTAAAAAATGTGTAATAGCATTACTAAAACTGATTTATGATTTTTTTCTCCTTAGTATGTCATATCCTATACCAATGGAACTGCTGAGACCAAAACCTAAAATGGAATGGACATTATTATTTTCTCTCTGCCCTTAGAGGAATTTTAAGGCATAAATTATTTTGATAAACTAGCAGTAACTTCTTTATCACTATAGAATGTGGAAAGGGAGAAACAGTCTTTCTGTTGGAATCTACAGTATGCTGCTAACGGATAAAGTATAAGGAATGACATATCTGACTTTTATCGTTGATTAAATAGGGCAAATGTGGAAACTCTATTCAAGGTAAGAGGTTAAAAGTTTACATATCCACAAGGGAGATAATGCAAGGATACTACTTAGATTTAAGCGTTTTTTTTTTTTCCTAAATAACTCTGTTCAAGCAGATGCTTCAATTGCAGTTAATTTTTAAAAGGGCCAAGAGTTATAAAATATTTGAATTTATTCAATACATTTGGAAGAATGGCAGGATCAGAAAGAACTTTCCAATCTGATTTAAGAAAGATGAATTCATTTTATGGAGAAAAGGAAAAAGAAGAAAGGGATCTTATCTGCTCCAATTCCTTCATGAAACTTGGAGCTTAGATGACTTGTCCAACTTAACCCTTGTTAGTAGTAGAGCCAAGGACTAGAACCAGGTGTCTTGACACCTTGTCTTTGGAGCATTCCACTTCCCTGCCTCGTCTCTTTATCTACAGCCTCCTTTGTCTCTTTGACATAATCTTCATTATCATCATCTATTCATACAACACAAAGTGAGCGTTTGACTGAGGCATGTTTCAAGGCTTAGGGAGCTGTTGGGTGGAGCTGACATGTAAGTGTGCAGAATGAAATGGATCTTATATCTTCGGCTAGGCTGTGATTTTCTTGAAGGCAGGGATTGTGTTTGTCCACCTCTCTTCCAGGCCACATTGCAGAACATGCTCTATGAAGCTATATGCAGAATGCCCTCTGCCTCAGGAAATTTCTCCACCTATCCCTAGCCTATGAATCCTCTTCTCTGTTTTGGTTTCTACCTATTGACTCCTAGTAGGAGTCCTCCTCTCAGCCTACACTCTCCTTTCGACTGACAGTTCACTTGGTCAGCCTGACTTTGATTTTGGCTTTTGTATTATTTCGCTTAACACTATGCTCTGCAGATCTTGGTCAAGTGACCCTCATATCTGCCCCTACTGTAAGCTCCCAGGACACTGCCCCTTGTCCATGCTAAAGCCCAGCTCCCATCTACCTGGGAGCTGAAATTGATAGTCTTATCTTCATACTGCTGAAGAAATGAAGATAACCTTGCACTTGGTAGATACTCATCAGACATTTGTGGAATGAACAGTAAAGACACTAGTGTCATCTTTGCTGTCATCCTTATCTTTTTATTGAATGGTTGGCTTGGAGAGAAGGTGTGATGCAAAATGGATCATGATTCAATTGATCACATTCATATACATGAAAATAAAGCCTATTCTTAGTCTTGAATCTCCAGATGGCTGGTTTAAATACCTGGCAAATTCTATGTATATCTGGTTATTATTTTCCTTCTCTGTGAGTGAAGACTTAGTCTGGATATAAGTTTTGCTATATTGAGGAGTTATTTTCTCTTTTCTCTGAGGAACTATCCAATCAGTGAAGGAAATGGGGTTCTGCTGTGTACACACGCTGAGTTTCTATCACTTTGTCTTCTTTCAAACATTCAGAAATTATTGGTTGGAGTTAACTAATAACTAGCAATTTAAAAATAATGCACGAATCAGCTATATTTTAGACAAAATAGCATTTATTTTTCTTCTGAAGTATATTAAAGTATATTAAAGGAGTACGACAATAGGTTTTAAAATTACACCCTTAATTAGAAGCTTATTTTCCGTAGTTTGCTAACACTGAAAAATGAATTTGTTATGTTTCTAAACATTCTGTAGCTTCCTTCTTCCAAATGACTCTTTTGACAACAGTACTTGTTTTTTTCTGATTTTAGAAGTAATATTTGCTCAATGAAGACATTTTACAAAAATAGGAAAATATAAAGATGTAAATTAAAATCACCCATAACAAAAATAACTTAAACATTATCACTCTAAGAGACAACTACTGTTAACATTTGGTTGTATTTCTTTCCAGACTTTTCTATATGCTCCCTTGCTCTGTCTTGATTTCTCTCTTTCCCCAATATTTATTCTCAGTATATATTCAAATGTAGACAACATTGTTATTTTGGAACATGTACATTATATATGTACAAGATTTTGTGTATTATTATCTTTCTTAACATTTATATTTTAAACATTTCTTCATATTTTGTAATGTTCTGTAAATCTTTTGATTTTCTCTATGAAAATTTTGATTTTCTCTATGAAAAATCTCTAGCCCAAGTTCTAGGCATTACTGAATTGAACTACCATAATTTCCTGGATGATAATCATGCTGTATTTTGGTTAATTGAAAATCTGGCTTTTTTTAACCCTCAATTATGATAATATAATATACAGATTTTGTTGAGATATCTTACTTTTTAAAAAAACCTGATGGATCAGAAAGACCTTAAGGAGACCAGAGGGCAAACAGAAGAAGCAAGAAGAACTACAGTCCTGCAGCCTGTGGAATAAAAACCACATTCACAGAAAAATAGACAAAATGAAAAGGCAGAGGTCTATGTGCCAGATGAAGGAATAAGAAAAAACCTCAGAAAAACAACTAAATGAAGTGGAGATAGACAATCTCCCAGAAAAAGAATTCAGAATAATGATAGCGAAGATGATCCAGGACCTGGGAAGAAAAATGGAGGCAAAGATCGAGAAGATGCAAGAAATGTTTAACAGAGACCTAGAAGAATTAAAGAACAAACAGAGATGAACAATACAATAACTGAAATGAAAAATACACTAGAAGGAATCAATAGCAGAATAACTGAGGCAGAAGAACAGATAAGTGACCTGGAAGACAGAATGGTGGAAATCACTGCTGAGGAACAGAATAAAGAAAAAAGAGGGAAAAGAAATGAAGAGAGCCTAAGAGACCACTGGGACAACATTAAATGCACCAACATTTGCATTATAGGGGTCCCAGAAGGAGAAGAGAGAGAGAAAGGGCCCGAGAAAATATTTGAAGAGATTATAGTCAAAAACTTCCCTAACATGGAAAAGGAAAGAGCCACCCAAGTCTGGAAGCTCAGAGAGTCCCAGGCAGGATAAACCCAAGGAGAAACATGCCAAGACATATAGTAATCTAATTGACAAAAATTAAAGACAAAGAAAAATTATTAAAAGCAACAAGGGAAATATGACAAATAACATACAAGAGAACTCCCATAAGGTTAACAGCTGATTTCTCAGCAGAAACTCTACAAGCCAGAAGGGAATGGCACAATATATTTAAAGTGATGAAAGGGAAGAAACTACAACCAAGATTACTCTACCCATCAAGGATCTCATTCACATTTCTCTGGAGAAATCAAAAGCTTTACAGACAAGCAAAAGCTAAAAGAATTCAGC
The DNA here is from genome assembly GCF_003676395.1 of Aethalodelphis obliquidens. Classification (NCBI taxonomy): domain Eukaryota; kingdom Metazoa; phylum Chordata; class Mammalia; order Artiodactyla; family Delphinidae; genus Aethalodelphis; species Aethalodelphis obliquidens. The sequence goes on from NW_020837984.1 coordinate 2,254,677, forward strand.
ACCACCAAACCAGCTATACAACAGATGCTAAAGGAACTTCTCTAAGTGGGAAACACAAGAGAAGAAAAGGACCTACTAAAACAAACCCAAAACAATTAAGAAAATGGTAATAGAAACATATATATCAATAATTACATTAAATGTGAATGGATTAAATGCTCCAACCAAAAGACACAGGCTTGCTGAATGGATACAAAAACAAGACCTGGATCTATGCTGTCTACAAGAGACCCACTTCAGACCTGGGGGCACATACAGACTGAAAGTGAGGGGATGAAAAAAGATATTCCATGCAAATGGAAATGAAAAGAAAGCTGGAGTAGCAATACTCATATCAGATAAAATAGACTTTAAAATAAAGAGTGTTACAAGAAACAAGGAAGGACACTACATAATGATCAAGGGATCATCCATGAAGAAGATATAGCAATTATAAATATATATGCACCCAACATAAGGGCACCTCAATACATAAGGCAAATAGCTATATAAGAGGAAATCAACAGTAACACAATAACAGTGGGGGAGTTTAACACCTTACTAACACCAATGGACAGATCATCCAGACAGAAAATTAATAAGGAAACAAAAGTTTAAATGACACAATAGACCAGATAGATTTTTTCTTAACACTTTTATTGGAGTATAATTGCTTTACAATGGTGTGTGAGTTTCGGCTTTATAAAAAAGGGAATCAGCTCTACATATACATATATCCCCCTATCTCCTCCCTTTTGTGTCTCCCTCCCACACTCCCTATCCCACCCCTGTAGGTGGTCACAAAGCACATAGCTGATCTCACTGAGCTATGCAACTGCTTCCCATTAGCAATCTGTTTTACATTTGGTAGTGTATATATGTCCATGCCACTCTCTCACTTCGTCCCAGCTTAACCTTCCCCCTCCCTATGTCGCAAGTCCATTCTCTATGTCTGTGTCTTTATTCCTGTCCTGCCCCGAGATTCTTCAGAACCACTTTTTTTTTTTTTAATTCCATATATATGTGTCAGCATATGGTATTTGTTTTTCTCTTTCTGACTTACTTCACTCTGTATGACAGATTCTAGGTCCATCCACCTGACTACAAATAACTCAATTTCGTTTCTTTTTATGGCTGAGTAATGTTCCATTGTATATAGGTGCCACATCTTCTTTAGCCATTCATCTGTCGATGGACACTTAGGTTGCTTCCATCTCCTGGCTATTGTAACTAGAGCTGCAATGAACACTGTGGTACATGACTCTTTTTGAATTATGGTATTCTCAGGGTACATACCCAGTAGTGGGATTGCTGGGTCATATGGTAGTTCTATTTTTAATTTTTTAAGGAACTTCCATGCTGTTCTCCATAGTGGCTGTATCAATTTACATTCCTACCAAAAGTGCAAGAGGGTTCCCTTTTCTCCACACCCTCTCCAGCATTTATTGTAGATTTCTTGATGATGGCCATTCTGACTGCTGTGAGGTGATACCGCACTGTAGTGTTTTGTTTTGTTTTGTTTTGTTGTGGTATGCGGGATTCTCACTGTTGTGGCCTCTCCCATTGCGGAGCACAGGCTCCAGACACACAGGCTCAGTGGCCATGGCTCACAGGACTAGCTGCTCTGCAGCATGTGGGATCTTCCCAGACCGGGGCATGAATTCGTGTCCCCTGCATCAGCAGGCGGACTCTCAACCACTGCACCACGAGGGAAGCCCCGCATTGTAGTCTTGATTTGCGTTTCTCTAATGATTAGTGATGTTGAGCATCCTTTCATGTGTTTGTTAGCAATCTATATATCTTCTTTGGAGAAATGTCTATTTAGGTCTTCTGCCCATTTTTGGATTGGGTTCTTTGGGTTTTTTTGAAATTGAGATGCATGAGCTGCTTGTAAATTTTGGAGATTAATCCTTTGTCAGTTGCTTCATTTGCAAATATTTTCTCCCATTCTGAGGGTTGTCTTTTCATCTTGTTTAAGTTTTCCTCTGCTGTGCAAAAGATTTTAAGTTTCATTATGTCCTATTTGTTTATTTTTATTTCCATTTCTCTAGGAGGTGTGTCACAAAGAATCTTGCTGTGATTTATGTCATAGAGTGTTCTGCCTATGTTTTCCTCTAAGAGTTTTGCAGTATCGGGCCTTACATTTAGGTCTTTAATCCATTCTGAGTTTATTTTTGTGTGTGGTGTTAGGGAGTGTTCTAATTTCATTCATCTTACATATAGCTGTCCAGTTTTCCCAGCACCACTTATTGAAGAGGCTGTCTTTTCTCCATTGTATATTCTCGCCTCCTTTATCAAAGATAGAGTGACCATATGTGTGTGGGTTTATCTCTGGGCTTTCTCTCCTGTTCCATTGTTCTATATTTCTGTTTTGGTGCCATTACCATGCTGTTGTGATTACTGTAGCTTTGCAGTATAGTCTGAAGTCTGGGACCCTGATTCTTCCAGTTCTGTTTTTCTTTCTCAAGATTGCTTTGGCTATTCGGGGTCTTTTGTGTTTCCATACAAATTGTGAAATTTTTTGTTCTAGTTCAGTGAAAAATTCCATTGGTAGTTTGATAGGGATGGCTCTGAATCTGTAGATTCCTTTGGGTAGTATAGTCTTTTTCACCATGTTGATTCTTCCAATACAAGAACATGGCATATCTCTCCATCTATATCATCTTTAATTTCTTTCATCAGTGTCTTACAGTTTTCTGCATACAGGTCTTTTGTCTCCTTAGGTAGGTTTATTCCTAGGTATTTTATTCTTTTTGTTGCAATGGTAAATGGGAGTGTTTCCTTAATTTCTCTTTCAGATATTTCATCATTACTGTATAGGAATGCAGGAGATTTCTGTGCATTAATTTTGTATCCTGCTGCTTTACCAAATTCATTGATTAGCTCTAATAGTTTCCTGGTAGCATCTTTAGGATACTGTATATACAGTATCATGTCATGTGCAAACAGTGACAGTTTTACTTCTTCTTTTCTGATTTGGATTCCTTTTATTTTTTTTTCTTCTCTGATTGCTGTGGCTAAAACTTCCAAAACTATGCTGAATAATAGTGTTGAGAGTAGACAACCTTGTCTTGTTCCTGATCTTAGAGGAAAGGGTTTCAATTTTTCACCATTGAAAACGATGTTCAGTGTGGATTTGTCATATGTGGGCTTTACTATCCCTCTCTGCCTACTTTCTGAGGGTTTTTATCAACAATGGGTGTTGAATTTTGTCAAAAGCTTTTTCTGCATCTATTGAGATGATCATACGGTTTTTCTCCTTCAATTTGTTAATATGATTTATCACATTGATTGATTTGCATATATTAAAGAATCCTTGCATTCCTGGGATAAACCCCACTTGATCATGATGTATGATCCTTTTAATGTCTGCTGGATTCTATTTGCTAGTATTTGTTGAGGTATTTTGCATCTATGATCATCAGTGATATTGGCCTGTAGTTTTCTTTCTTTGTGGCACTTTTGTCTGGTTTTGGTATCAAGGTGATGGTGGCCTCGTAGAATGAGTTTGGGAGTATTCCTCCCCCTGCTATATTTTGGAAGAGTTTGAGAAAGGTAGGTGTTCATTCTTCTCTAAATGTTTGGTAGAATTCGCTGTGAAGCCATCTGGTCCTGGGCTTTGTTTGGTGGAAGATTTTTAATCATAGTCTCAATTTCAGTGCTTGTGATTGGTCTCTTTATATTTTCTATTTCTTCCTGGTTCAGTCTCGGAAGATTGTGCTTTTCTAAGAATTTGTCCATTTCTTCCAGGTTGTCCATTTTATTGGCATATAGTTGCTTGTAGTAATCTCTCATGATCCTTTGTATTTCTGCAGTGTCAGTTGTTACTTCTCCTTTTTCATTTCTAATTCTATTGATTGGAGTCTTCTCCCTTTTTTTCTTGATGAGTCTGGCTAATGGTTTATCAATTTTGTTTATTTTCTCAGAGAACCAGCTTTTAGTTTATTGATCTTTGCTATTGTTTCATTCACTTCTTTTTCATTTATTTCACATCTGATCTTTATGATTTCTTTTGTTCTGCTAACTTTGGGATTTTTGTTCTTCTTTCCCTAATTGTTTTAGGTGTAAGGTTAAGTTGTTTATTTGAGATGTTTCTTGTTTCTTGAGGTAGGTTTGGATTGCTATAAACTTCTGTCTTAGAACTGCTTTTGCTGTATCCCATAGCTTTTGGGTCATCGTGTTTTCATTGTCATTTGTTTCTAGGTATTTTTTGATTTCCTCTTTGATTTCTTCAGGGATCTCTTGGATATTTAGTAGTCTATTGTTTAGCCTCATGTGTTTGTATCTTTTACAGATTTTTTTCCTATATGGATATCTAGTCTCATAGCATTGTGGTTGGAAAATATACTTGTTACGATTTCAATTTTCTTAAGTTTACCAAGGCTTGATTTGTGACCCAGGATATGATCTATCCTGGAGAATGTCCCATGAGCACTTGAGAATAAAGTGCACTCTGTTGTTTTTAGATGGAATGTCTTATATATATCTATCAATGCTATCTTGTTTAATGTACCATTTAAGGCTTTTTTCCTTGTTTACTTTCATTTTGGATGGTCTGTCCATAGGTGAAAGTGGGGTGTTAAATTCCCCTACTATGATTGTCTTACTCTCAATTTCCCCTTTTATGGCTGTTATCATTTGCCTTATGTATTGAGGTGCTCCTATGTTGGGTGCATAAATATTTACAATTGTTATATCTTCTTCCTGGATTGATCCCTTGATCATTATGCAGGGTCCTTCTTTGTCTCTTGTAATAGTCTTTATTTTAAAGTCTATTTTTGTCTGATATGAGAATTGCTACTCCAGCTTACTTTTGATTTCCATTTGCATGGAATATCTTTTCCCATCCCCTCACTTTCAGTCTGTATGTGCCCCCAGGTCTGAAGTGGGTCTCTTGTAGACAGCATATATACAGGTCTTGTTTTTGTATCCATTCAGCCAGTCTATGTCTTTTGGTTGGAGTGTTTAATCCATTTACATTTAAGGTAATTATCAATATGTATGTTCCTATTGCCATTTTCTTAATTGTTTGGGGTTTGTTATTGTAAGTCTTTTCCTTCTCTTGTATTTCATGCCTAGAGAAGTTCCTTTAGCATTTGTTGTAAAGCTGGTGTGGTGGTGCTGAATTCTCTTAGCTTTTGCTTGTCTGTAAAGGTTTTAATTTCTTGTCAAATATGAATGAGCTCTTTGCTGCATAGAGTAATCTTGGTTGTAGGTTTTTCCCTTTCATCACTTTAAATATGTCCTGCCACTCCCTTCTGTCTTGCAGGGTTTCTGCTGTTAACCTTATAGGGTTTCCCTTGTATGTTACTTGTTCTTTTACCCTTGCTGTTTTAATATTTTTTCATTGTATTTAATTTTTGATAGTTCAATTAATATGTGTTTTGGCATGTTTCTCCTTGGATTTATCCTGAATGGGACTCTCTGCACTTGCTGGACTTGACTGACTATTTCCTTTCCCATATTATTTAAGTTTTCAACTATAATCTCTTCAAATATTTTCTCAGTCCCTTTCTTTTCTTTTCTTCTGAGACCCCTATAATTTGAATGTTTGTATGCTTAATGTTGTCCCAGAGGTCTCTGAGGCTGTCCTCAATTCTTTTCATTCTTTTTTCTTTATTTTGCTCTGCGGTAGCTATTTCTAGTATTTTATCTTCCAGGTCACTTATCCGTGCTTCTGCCTGAGTTATTCTGCTATTGATTCCTCCTAGAGAAATTTTAATTTCATTTGTTTTGTTCATCATTGTTTGTTTGCTTTTTAGTTCTTGAAGGTCCTTGTTAAATGTTTCTTGTATTTTCTCCATTGTATTTCCATGGAATCATCTTTACTATCATTACTCTGAGTTCTTTTTCAGGTAGACTGCTTATTTTCTCTTCATTTGTTTGGTCTGGTGGGTTTTTGCCTTGCTCTTTCATCTTCTGTTTCTCTGTCTTCTCATTTTGATTAACTTACTGTTTTGGGCGTCTCCTGTTTGCAGGCTGCCAGTTTGTACTTCCCATTGTTTTTGGTGTCTGCCCCTAGTGGCTGAGGTTGATTCAGTGGGTTTTGAAGGCTTCCTGGTGGAGGGGACTGGTGCCTGTGTTCTGATGGATGAGGCTGGATATTGTCTTTATGGTGGGCAGGAACATGTCCAGTGGTGTGTTTTGGGGTGTCTGTGACCTTATTATAATTTTAGGCAGCCTCTCTGCTAATGGGTGGGGTTGTCTTCCTGTCTTGCTAGTTGTTTGGCATAGGGTGTCTAGCACTGTAGGTTGCTGGTCATTGAGTGGAGCTGGATCCTAGCATTTAGATGGAGATCTCTGGGAGAGCTTTTGCCATTTGATGTTACATGGAGCTGGGAGGTCTCTGGTGAACCAATGTCCTGAATTCAGCTCAGCTAGCTTACATCAGAGCGACAGGCCTCACACCCAGCCAGAGCACCAGGACCTGGTCAGCCACACGGCTCAAAAGAAAAGGGAGTAAAAAAGAAAGAAGGAAGGAATAAAACAAAACAAAACAAAATAAAATGTTTTAATGTTATTAAAATAAAAAATTTTAAAAAGGATTAAAAATTAAAAAGTAATAAAAAGAAAGAAGAGATCAACCAAACCAAAAAACATATCCACCTATGATAACAAGTGCTAAAAACTAGATTAAAAAAAAAGGATAGACAGAACCCTAGAACAAATGCGAAAGCAAAGCTATACAGACAAAATCACACAAAGAAGCATGCACATACACACTCACAAAAAGAGAAAAAATATATATATCTATGTATTAAAAAAATGGAAGAGAGCAACAAAATCAATAAACAAATCTACCAATGATAATAAACTGTAAATACTAAACTAAGATGAACATAAAACCAGAAACATATTAGATGCAGAAAGCAAACCCCGTCTACAGTTGCTCCCTATGTCTACCACCTCAATTTTGGGATGATTAGTTTTCTATTCAGGTATTCCAGAATTGCAGCGTACATCAAGTTGATTGTGGAGATTTAATCCACTGCTCCTGAGGCTTCTGGGGGAGATTTCCCTTTCTCTCTTTGTGAGCACAGCTCCTGGCATTCAGCTTTGGACTTGGCCCCACCTCTGCATGTAGGTCACTTGAGAGTGTCTGTTCTTCACTCAGACAGGAAGGGGTTAAAATAGCAGCTGATTAGGGGGCTCTGGCTCACTCAGGCCATGGGGGAGGGATGGGTACAGAATGTGGGGCGATCCTGTGGTAGCAGAGGCTAGCATGACATTGCAATAGCCTGAGGCGTGCCATGTGTTTTCCTGGGGAAGATGTCCTTGGATCGTGGGACACTGGTAGTGGCGGGCTGCACAGGCTCCTGGGAGGGGAGTTGTGGATAGTGATCTGTGCTTGCACACAGGCTTCTTGTAGGCTGCAGCAACCTCAGCATTTCATGCCCGTCTCTGGTGTCCGCGCTGATAGCTGCAGCTCGCTCCCATCTCTGGAGCTCATTTAAGTGGTGCTCTGAATCCCCTCTCCTCGCGTACCCTGAAACAATGGTCTCTTGCCTCTCAGGCAGTTCCAGACTTTTTCCCAGATTCCCTCCGGGCTAGCTGTGGCACACTAGCCCGCTTCAGGCTGTGTTCACACAGCCAACCCCAGTCCTCTCCCTGGGGTCTGACCTCCAAAACCAGAGCCTCAGCTCCCAGCCCCCACCCGCTCTGGCGGGTGGGCAGAGAAGCCTCTCAGGCTGGTGAGTGCAGGTCGGCACTGATCCTCTGTGTGGGAATCTCTCCGCTTTGCCCTCTGCAGCCCTGTTGCTGTGCTCTCCTCTGTGGCTCCGAAGCTCCCACCCCACCACCCCCATCTCTGCCGTGAAGGGGCTTCCTAGTGTGTGGAAACTTTCCCTCCTTCACAGCCTTCTCCCAGAGGTGCAGGTCCTGTCCCTATACTTTTTTGTTTTTGCTGTACGCGAGCCTCTCACTGCTGTGGCCTCTCCTGTTGTGGAGCACAGGCTCCGGACGTGCAGGCTCAACAGCCATGACTCACAGGCCTAGCCGCTCCGTGGCATGTGGGATCTTCCAGGACTGGGGCATGAACCCGTGTCCCCTGCATCGGCAGGCGGACTCTCACCCACTACGCCACCAGGGAAGCCCTGTCCCTATGCTTTGTCTCTGTTTTTTCTTTTATCTTTTACCCTACCCAGGTATATGGGGAGTTTCTTGCCTTTGGGGAAGTCTGAGGTCTTCTGCCAGCGTTCAGTAGGTGTTCTATAGGAGCTGTTCCACATATAGATGTATTTCTGATGTATGTGTGGGGAGGAAGGTGATCTCCACGTCTTACTCCTCTGCCATCTTGAAGGTCTCTCCATATCAAGCATCTTCTCTGAGCACAGTGCTATGAGATTAGAAATAAATTACAGGGAAAAGAAACGTAAAAAACACAAACACAGGGTGGCTAAACAATACGTTACTAAATAACCAAGAGATCACTGAAGAAATCAAATAAGAAATCAAAAAATACCTAAAGGCAAACTACAGTGAAAACACGATGATCCAAAACCTATGGGATACAGCAAAAGCAGTTTTAAGAGGGAAGTTTATAGCAATACCATCCTATGCCAAGAAACAAGTAAAATCTCAAATATACATCTAACCTTATACCTAAAGGAACTAGAGAAAGAAGAACAAACAAAACCCAGTTAGTAGAAGGAAAGAAATCATAAAGGTCAGAGCAAATATAAATGAAATAGAAACAAAGAAAACAATAGCAAAGGTCAATAAAATTAAAAACTGCTTCTTTGAGAAGATAAACAAATTTGATAACCTTTAGCCAGACTCATCAAGAAAAAGAGGAAGAGGACTCAAATCAGTAAAATTAGAAATGAAAAAGGAGAAGTTACAATGCACACTGCAGAAATACAAAAAATCATTAGAGACTACTATAGGCAACTATATGCCAATAAAATGGACAACATAGAAGAAATGGACAAATTCTTTGAAAGGTATAACCTTCCAAGACTGAACCAGGAAGAAATAGAAAATATGAACAGATAAATCACAAGTAATGAAATCAAAACTGTGATTTAAAAATCTTCCAACAAACAAAAGTCCAGGACCAGATGGCTTCACAGTTGAATTCCATCAAACATTTAGACAACAGCTAACACCGATCCTTCTCAAATTCTAAAAAAAAAATTGCAGAGGAAGGAACACTCCCAAATTCATTCTACAAGGCCACCATCACCCTTATATCAAAACCAGACAAAGATATTACAAAAAAAGAAAATTACAGACCAATATCACTGATGAATATAGATGCAAAAATCCTGAACACAATACTAGCAAAAAGAATCCAACAACATGTTAAAAGGATCATACACCATGATCACGTGGGATTTATCCAAGGGATGCAAGGATTCTTCAATATATGCAAATCAATCAAAGTGATACATCATATTAACAAATTGAAGAATAAAAACCATATGATCATCTCAATAGATGCAGAAAAACTTTTGACAAAATTCAACACCCATTTATGATAAAAACCTTCCAGAAAGTAGGCATAGAGGGAACTTACCTCAACATAATAAAGGCCATAAATGACAAACCCACAGCCAACATCATCCACAATGGTGAAAAACTGAAACCATTTCCACTAAGATCAGGAAGAAGACAAGGTTGCCCACTCTCACCACTATTATTCAGCATAGTTTTGGAAGTTTTAGCCATGGCAATCAGAGAAGAAAAAGAAATACAAGGAATCCAAATTGGAAAAGAAGAAGTAAAGCTGTCACTGTTTGCAGATGACATGATACTATACATAGAGAATCCTAAAGATGCTACCAGAAAACAACTAGAGCTAATCAATGTATTTGGTATAGTAGCAGGACACAAAACTAATACACAGAAATCTCTTGCATTTCTATACACTAATGATGAAAAATATGAAAGAGAAGTTAAGGAAACACTCCCTTTTACCATTGCAACAAAAAGAATAAAATGCCTAGTGATAAATCTACTTAAGGAGACAAAAGACCTGTATGCAGAAAAATATCAGAAACTGCTGAAAGAAATCAAAGATAATACAAACAGATGGAGAGACATACCATGTTCTTGGATAGGAAGAATCAACATTGTGAGAATGATTATACTACCCAAAGCAATCTACATATTCAATGCAATCCCTATCAAACTACCAATGGCATTTTTCACAGAACTAGAACAAAAAATTTCACAATTTGTATGGAAACACAAAAGACCCCAAATAGGCAAAGCACTCTTGAGAAAGAAAAATGGAGCTGGAGGAAACAGGCTCCCTCACTCCAGACTGTACTACAAAGCTACAGTAATCAATACAGTATAGTACTGGCACAAAAACAAAAATATGGATCAATGGAACAGGATAGAATGCCCAGAGATAAACCCACACACAAATGGTCACCTTATTATTGATAAAGGAGGTAAAAATATACAGTGGGGAAAAGACAGTCTCTTCAATAAGTGGTGCTGGTGAAACTGGACAGCTACATGTAAAAGAATGAAATTAGAACACTCCCTAACGTCATACATAAAAATAAACTCAAAATAGATTAAAAACCTAAATGTAAGGCTAGACACTGTAAAACTCTTAGAGGAAAACATACGCAGAACACTCTTTGACATAAATCACAGCAAGATCCTTTTTGACCCACCTCCTAGAGAAATGGAAACAACAACAAAAATAAACAAATGGGACCTAATGAAAGTTAAAAGCTTTTGCACAGCAAAGGAAACCGTAAACAAGAAGAACACACAAGCCTCAGAATGGGAGAAAATATTTGCAAAGAAAGCAACTGACAAAGGATTAATCTCCAAAGTTTACAAGCAGCTCATGCAGCTCAGTATCAAAGAAACAAACAACCCAATCCAAAAATGGGCACAGACGTAAATAGACATTTCTCCGAAGAAGATATACAGATGGCTAACAAACACATTAATGGATGCTCAACATCATTAATCATTAGAGAAATGCAAATCAAAACTACAATGAGGTATCACCTCACACCAGTCAGAATGGCCATCCTAAAAATCCCTACAAACAGTAAATGCTGGAGAGGTTGTGGAGAAAAGGGAACCCTCTTGCACTCTATGGAGAACAGTATGGAGGTTCCTTAATAAACTAAAAATGGAACTACCATGTGAACTAGCAATCCCACTACTGGGCCTATACTCTGAGAAAACCATAATTCAAAAAAAGTCATGTACCTCAATGTTCATTGCAGCTCTGTTTACAATAGCCAGGACATGGAAGCAGCCTAAGTGTCCATCGACAGATGAATGGATAAAGAAGTTGTGGCACATATATACAATGGAACATTACTCAGCCGTAAAAGGAAACGAAATTGAGTTATAGGTGGTTGTACCTAGAGACTGTCATACAGAGTGAAGTAACTCAGAAAGAGAAAATCAAATACCGTATGCTAACACATATATATGGAATCTAAAGAAAAAAAAAAGTGGTTCTGAAGAACCTAGGGGCAGGACAGGAATAAAGACACAGAGGTAGAGAATGAACTTGAGGACACGGGGAGGGTGAAGAGTAAGCTGGGATGAAGTAAGAGAGTGGCATTGACATATATACACTACCAAATGTAAAATAGATAGCTAGTGGGAAGCAGCCGTGTAGCCCAGGGAGATCAGCTCCGAGCTTTGTGACCACCTAGAGGGATGGGTTAGGGAGTGTGGGAGGGAGATGCAAGAGGGAGGGGATATGGGGATATATGTATACATATAGCTGATTCAGTTTGTTATACAGTAGAGACTAACACAACATTGTAAAGCAATTATACCCCAGTAAAGATGTTTAAACAGAAAAAAAAGAAAGAAGGAAAAATGAAGAAACAGAGGCCCAGGGACGTTAAGTGATCCCAAAGAGCAGGATTAGTCTAAGACCTCTTTGCTAGCAGGCAGGACTGGCCTCCTTAGTTTCTTTCTTACTCAAGTTACTTCAGGCCACAACAGGCTCACACTGAGAATAATAATCTGTTTTCTGGCCTTTTTATCTTTTTTATTGCAGGTCCTTCAGTCCAAATTCTCTCCTTTTGGGTAGGGCAGACTTGAGGGGGTCTTACATGGGCTCATGAATGTATCCTTCTCACTTCTGCTGGCAGCTTAGAGCTGTTGAGCCTGCAAAGTGGCATAAATCTTTTAGAGATAGTCTACGGGGCACTGTGACTCCCATAGTTGGCCCGGAGACCTTGAGGTTTCAAAATGAACTGTTTTCTGGAGGCTCCAATGCTCTGAAACTGCCCTGGACCAATGCAAAAGTGAGGAAAATGTCTCTTGTCCCACCTTGAGCTATATTTTGTTATATGAGCACCAAAGTGGCATTGCATTGGCTATCAATATTTATACAGTCAATAGCAGAAACAGTTTCTTGAGTCTATCCTCTGCTCAGCATCTTTTTTAGGAATCAGTGTGCAAGGCTTTGGCCATGGGAACAAATCTGAGTTGTGATACTATCCACAGGACATGCTGCTACCCTCCTCTTTTCCTCCCCAACAGCTGTGTCCTTGTGATTGAATCAGGCTTAGGTTTTCCATAGGAGGCTCTTCAGTCTCCCAATGCAAATCCTTTCAGCAGGCCCACCCTACCAGTTCACCAGACAAACTCAGACATCTGAATTTCAACAGAGAACATGGCATATGTATCTCGACATCAAATTATACTTTAGTCTGCAAGGGTGATTTGTTGATTGGTAATGAACATAGAAAAGATTTTGAACTTCCACCACAGAGTGAAGAACTTTTGAACATTTGCTAATTTTAGACTTCCTTTGGTTTTTCCTTGAAAAGTTTTGCTAATCTTTCTACATGCTTGCTCTTATTGGTATGTCTAATTACTACTACCTTTCTCCTCTTCCTCACAGCATCTGCTGTGTGTCTTTCCTCCCTCATGTCCTTTAGCCCCTCATTTATTTTTCTACCAGCTGCTGAGGAAAGCCAGGTTTCTTAAAGCAGCATCATGGCATTTACATGGGGTAGGTAACAACTGGGACATGAAGATAAGGCTATCCCATGCCCTTTCATTGTTACTCCATTTTCTATAAATAACCTTGAAACTGGAGTTGAACAAGTTAATAATTTATTTAAATGAAATAAAACATTTCAGAGTCGTGTAAAAGGAACTGGATTCCTGTCTTCTATATTTCAGCCTGAAGATCATTTTTCAGGCCCTACTTTTTCTCATACTTATCAAAGATCATTAAATCAGCATTAGATCTTTCATTCTTTGACTCTTTTGCCATTCATGTTCTTTTTATGATTATATATACTTCAGAGCTCCACAGGTTTAATACAACTCCTCTATTACGTAGATGAAGAAATTACCTGAAAACCAACAGACACACAGATACACACACACAGATGCAGACACAGGCACACACACATTTAATAGCATAGCTGGGTCTGAAATCTTATTTTCTTGATTATTATTCTGTACAATATTAATCCCTTCCTTTCTTTTTGGGTGCCTGCTGTGTTCCAGGCCCTGGGCTGGGTGTTGGGGATACAAAGAAGAAAGCCCAGTTTCTGGCCCATCCTCATTTGGGAGGAGAGACACATAAAGCTTAATCCTTTCTGGAGGAATCAAAAGTATTTTTTGAGACACATACTACACACTTGTAAGATAGTTATTCAGGTCTGGGAAGTGGTTTATTATAACAGAGTAAAATTATAAAGGCATATTATTGGGGTAAGAGTTAAGAGATTCATATTTTTTTCCCCCAGTAATAAGCTGCTGTCAAACATTCATTTCATCTGAGTATAAGCTCCACAAGGGCAGGGGCTGTTTTCGGCTTATCCACCTCTGTGTTGGTGCTTGACATGAAATAAGTTCTAAACAAAATGTGTGGATGAATTATTGAATGAATAGTTTTTTTTTCTTGGAAGCTCTGGTTTAGTTGAAGAATCTCATAGCATACCCATGAATAATATCAAGAATATGACTCCCTTCTTCCTACACTCTAGTCAAGAGTGATTGGCTTCAACAAATGTTAATCAGCTTCCCTTTGTGACTCTGTTTTGCTACCATTTTCTTTGGAATATTGAAAAACCTGAAGAGACTGCTTGCTTAATAGACTTTGGAAATATGGTAGAGTTAATTTGTGTATGTTTTAGTCTTTCCAACTAGATTTCTTAAAGTGCAAATTTGTAAAAGTAAGGACTTATGTCTTTTTCGGTTGTTGTTTAATTTTTTTAAACATCTTTATCGGAGTATAATTACTTTACAATGGTGTGTTAGTTTCTGCTTTATAACAAAGTGAATCAGCTATACATAAACATATATCCCCATATCTCCTCCCTCTTGCGTCTCCCTCCCACACTCCCTATCCCACCTCTCTAGGTGGTCACAAAGCACTGAGCTGATCTTGCTGTGCTATGCAGTTGCTTCCCACTAGCTATCTATTTTAGATTTGGTAGTGTATATATGTCCATGTCACTCTTTCACTTCGTCGCAGCTTACCCTTCCCCCTCCTGTGTCTTCAAGTCCATTCTCTACTTCTGCATCTTTATTCCTGTCCTGCCCCTAGGTTCTTCGGAACCACTTTTTTTGTTTGTTTTCATATATATGTGTTAGCATACGGTATTTGTTTTTCTCTTTCTGACTTATTTCACTCTGTATTACAGTCTCTAGGTCCATCCACCTCACTACAATAACTCAATTTCGTTTCTTTTTATGGCTGTAAAAGAAACGGAAATAAAAACAAAAATAAACAAATGGGATCTAATGAAACTTAAAAGCTTTCATGCAGCAAAGGAGGCCATAAACGAGAAGAGAAGACAACCCTTAGAATGGCAGAAAATATTTGCAAATGAAGCAACTGACAAAGGATTGTATTGTATACATTGTATAAATGTGCTACATCTTCTTTATCCTATCATTTGTCGATGGACACTTAGGTTGCTTCCATGTCCTGGCTATTGTAAATAGAGCTGCAATGAACATTGTGGTACACGACTGTTTTTGAATTATGGTTTTCTTGGGGTATATGCCCAGTAGTGGGATTGCTGGGTCATATGGTTGTTCTATTTTTAGTTTTTTAAGGAACCTCCATACTGTTCTCCATAGTGGCTGTATCAATTTACATTCCCACCAACAGAGCAAGAGAGTTCCCTTTTCTCCACACCCTCTCCAGCATTTATTGTTTGTAGATTTCTTGATGATGGCCATTCTGACTCGTGTGAGGTGATACCTCATTGTAATTTTGATTTACATTTCTCAAATGATTAGTGATGTTGAGCATCCTTTCATGTGTTTGTTAGCGATCTGTATATCTTCTTTGGAGAAATGTCTATTTAGGTCTTCTGGCCATTTTGGATTGGGTTGTTTGTTTCTTTGATATTGAGCTGTATGAGCTGCTTGTAAATTTTGGAGATTAATCCTTTGTCAGTTGCTTCATTTGCAAATATTTTCTGCCATTCTAAGGGTTGTCTTCTCTTCTTGTTTATCACCTCCTTTGCTGCGCAAAAGCTTTTAAGTTTCATTAGGTCCCATTTGTTTATTTATGTTTTTATTTCCATTTCTCTAGGAGATGGGTCAAAAAGGATCTTGCTGTGATTTATGTCATAGAGTGTTCTGCCTATGTTTTCCTCTAAGAGTTTTAAAGTGTCTGACCTTATATTTAGGTCTTTAATCCATTCTGAGTTTATTTTTGTGTATGGTGTTAGGGAGTGTTCTAATTTCATTCTTTTACATGTAGCTGTCCAGTTTTCCCAGCACCACTTATTGAAGACGCTGTCTTTTCTCCATTGTATACTCTTGCCTCCTTTATCAAAGATAAAGTGACCATTTGTGCATGGGTTTATCTATGGGCTTTCTCTCCTGTTCCATCAATCTATATTTCTGTTTTTGTGCCAGTACCATACTGTCTTGATTACTGTAGCTTTGTAGTATAGTCTGAAGTCTGGGACCCTGATTCCTCGAGCTCCGTTTTTATTTCTTAAGACTGCTTTGGCTATTCAGGGTCTTTTGTGTTTCCATACAAATTGTGAAATTTTTTGTTCTAGCTCAGTGAAAAATGCCATTGGTAGTTTGATAGGGATTGCTTTGAATCTGTAGATTGCTTTGGGTAATAGAGTCATTTTCACAATGTTGATTCTTCCAATGCAAGAACATGGTATATCTCTCCATCTGTTTGTATCATCTTTAATTTCTTGTATCAGTGTCTTATAGTTTTCTGCATACAGGTCTTTTGTCTCCTTAGGTTTGTTTATTCCTAGGTGTTTTATTCTTTTTGTTGCAATGGTAAATGGGAGTGTTTCCTTAACTTCTCTTTCAGATTGTTCATTGTTAGTGTATAAGAATGCCAGAGATTTCTGTGCATTAATTTTGTATCCTGCTACTTTACCAAATTCATTGTTTAACTCTAGTAGTTTTCTGGTAGCATCTTTAGGATTCTCTATGTATAGTATCATGTCATCTGCAAACAGCGACAGCTTTACTTCTTCTTTTCCAATTTGGATTCCTTGTATTTCTTTTTCTTCTCTGATTGCCATGGCTAAAATTTCCAAAACTATGTTGAGTAATAGTGGTGAGAGTGATCAACCTTGTCTTGTTCCTGATCGTAGAGGAAATGGTTTCAGTTTTTCACCATTGAGGACGATGTTGGCTGTGGGTTTGTCCTGTATGGCCTTTATTATGTTGAGGTAATTCACTCTATGCCTAATTTCTGTTAGGTTTTTAATCATAAATGGGTGCTGAATTTTGTTGAAAGCTTTTTCTGCATCTATTGAGATGATCATATGTTTTTTCTCCTTCAATTTATTAATATGGGTTATCACATTGATTTGTGTATATTGAAGAATCCTTGCATTCCTGTTTAAACCCCACTTGATCATGGTGTATGATCCTTTTAATGTACTGCTGGATTCTGTTTGCTAGTATTCTGTTGAGGATTTTTGCATCTATGATCATCAGTGATATTGGCCTGTAGTTTTCTTTTTCAGTGACATCTTTGTCTAGTCTTGGTATCAGGGTGATGGTGGCCTCATAGAATGAGTTTGGGAGTGGTCCTCCCTCTGCTATATTTTGGAAGAGTTTGAGAAGGATAGGTGTTAGTTCTTCTCTAAATGTTCGATAGAATTCACCTGTGAAGCCATTTGGTCCTGGGCTTTTGTTTGTTGGAAGATTTTTAATCACAGTCTCAATTTCAGTGCTTGTGATTGGTCTCTTTATATTTTCTATTTCTTCCTAGTTCAGTCTCGGAACGTTGTGCTTTTCTAAGAATTTGTCCATTTCTTTCAGGTTGTCCATTTTATTGGCATATAGTTGCTTGTAGTAATCTCTCATGATCCTTTGTATTTCTGCAGTGTCAGTTGTTACTTCTCCTTTTTCATTTCTAATTCTATTGATTGGAGTCTTCTCCCTTTTTTTCTTGATGAGTCTGGCTAATGGGTTATCAATCTTATTTATCTTTTCAAAGGAAAAACTTTTAGTTTTATTGATCTTTGCTATTGTTTCCTCATTTCTTTTTCATTTATTTCTGATCTGATCTCTATTTCTTTCCTTCGCTAACTTTGGGGTTTATTTGTTCTTCTTTCTCTAATTGCTTTAGGTGTCAGGTTAGGTTGTTTATTAGAGATTTTTCTTGTTTCTTGAGGTAGGATGGTATTGCTATAAACTTCCCTCTTAAGACTGCTTTTGCTGCATCCCATAGGTTTTGGGTCATCATGTTTTCATTGTCATTTGTTTCTAGGTATTTTTTGATTTCCTCTTTGATTTCTTCAGTGATCGTTTGGTTATTTAGGAGTGTATTGTTTAACGTCCATGTGTTTGTATGTTTTACAGTTTTTTTTTTCCTGTAATTGATATCTAGTCTCATAGTGTTATGGTCAGAAATGATACTTGATATGATTTCAATTTTCTTAAATTTATGAAGGCTTGATTTGTGACCCAGGATATGATCTATCTGGAGTGTTCCATGAGCACTTGAGAAGAAAGTGTATTCTGTTGTTTTTGGATGGAATGTCCTATAAATATCAATTAAGTCTATCTTGTTTAATGTTTCATTTAAAACTTGTGTTTCCTTATTTATTTTCATTTTGGATGATCTGTCCATTGGTGAAAGTGGGATGTTAAAGTCCCGTACTGTGATTGTCTTACTCTCAATTTCCCCTTTTATGGCTGTTAGCATTTGCCTTATGTATTGAGGTGCTCCTGTGTTGGGTGCATAAATATTTACAATTGTTATATTTTCTTCTTGGATTGATCCCTTGATCATCATGTAGTGTCCTTCTTTGTCCTTGTAATAGTCTTTGTTTTAAAGTCTATTTTTTCTAATATGAAAATTGCTACTCCAGCTTTCTTTTGATTTCTATTTGCATAGAATATCTTTTTCCATCCCCTCACTTTCAGTCTGTATGTGTCCCTAGGTCTGAAGTGTGTCTCTTGTAGACAGCATATGTATGGGTCTTGTTTTTGTATCCATTCAGCCAGTCCATGACTTTTGGTTGGAGCATTTAATCCATTTACATTTAAGGTAGTTATCGATATGTATGTTCCTATTACCATTTTCTTAATTGTTTGGGGTTTGTTATTGTAAGTCTTTTCCTTCTCTTGTGTCTCCTGCCTAGAGAAGTTCCTTTAGCATTTGTTGTAAAGCTGGTGTGGTGGTGCTGAATTCTCTTAGCTTTTGCTTGTCTGTAAAGGTTTTAATTTCTCTGTTGAATCTGAATGAGATCCTTGCTGGGTAGAGTAATCTTGGTTGTAGGTTTTTCTGTTTAATCACTTTTAATATGTCCTCCCACTCCCTCTGGCTTGTAGAGGTTTTGCTGGAAGATCAGCTGTTAACTTTATGGGGATTCCCTTGTTTGTTATTTGTTTTTTTTCCCTTGATGCTTTTAATATTTTTTTCTGTGTATTTAATTTTTGATAGTTTGATTAGTATGTGTCTTGGTGTGTTTCTCTTTGGATTTATCCTGTATCGGACTCTGCACTTCCTGGACTTGATTGACTATTTCCTTTCCCATATTAATGACGTTTTGAACTATAATCTCTTCTAAAATTTTCTCAGTCCCTTTCTTTTTCTCATCTTCTTCTGGGACCCCTGTAATTCGAATATTTTTCCATTTATTGTTGTCCCAGAGGTCTCTGAGAATGTCCTCAATTCTTTTAATTCTTTTTTATTTATTCTTCTGTGCGGTAGTTATTTCCACTATATTCTCTTCCTGGTCACTTATCTGTTCTTCTGCCTCAGTTATTCTGCTATTGATTCCTTTTAGAGAATTTTTAGTTTCATTTATTGTGTTGTTCATCATTGTTTGCTCTTTAGTTCTTCTAGGTCCTTGTTAAACATTTCTTGTATTTTCTCCATTCTATTTCCAAGATTTTGGATCATGTTTACTATCATTATTCTGAATTTTGTTCAGGTAGATTGCCTATATTCTCTTCATTTGTTTAGTCTGGTGGGTTTTTACCTTGCTTCTTCATCTGCTGTGTAGTTCTCTGTCTTCTTATTTTGATTACCTTACTGTGTCTGGGGTCTCCTTTTTATAGGCTGCAGGTTCGTAGTTCATGTTGTTTTTGGTGTCTGCCCCGAGTGGCTACGTTTGGTTCAGTGGATTGTGTAGGCTTCCTGGTGGAAGGGACTGGTGCCTGTGTTCTGGTGGATGAGGCTGTATCTTGTCTTTTGGTGGGCAGGACCACATCTGGTGGTGTGTTTTGGGGTGTCTGTGACCTTATTATAATTTTACGCAGCCTCTCTGCTAATGGGTGGGGTTGTGTTCCTGTCTTGCTAGTTGTTTGGCATAGGGTGTCCAGCACTGTAGCTTGCTGGTCGTTGAGTGGAGCTGGATCTTAGTGGTCAGATGGAGATTTCTGGGAGAGCTTTCACCATTTGATATTACGTGGAGCTGGGCGGTCTCTAGTGGACAAATGTCCTGTACTCAACTCTCCCACCTCAGAGGCACAGGCCTGACGCCCGGCCGGAGCACCAAGACCCTGTCATCCACACGGCTCAGAAGAAAAGTGAGGAAAAGTGAAAGCAAGAAAGAAAAATAAATAAAATTTAAAAATACAGTTATTAAAATAAAAAATTATTAAAACGTAATAAAAAAAGAAGAAAAAAGAAAGAAAGAAAGAAGAGAGCAATCAAACCAGAAGACAAATCCACCAATGATAACAAGTGCTAAAAACTATTCAAAAAAAAAAAAAAACAAAAACTGGAGAGACAGAACCCTAGACAAATGGTAAATGCAAAGCTATAGAGACAAAATCCCACAAAGGAGCATACACATACACACTCACAAAAAGAGAAAAAGGAAAAAACATATGTGTATATATATATATATATAAAAGAAGAGAGCATCCAAATCAATAAACAAATCTACCAGTAATAATAAAATCGAAATACTAAACTAAGATAAACGTAAAACCAGAAACAAATTCGATACAGCAAACCACAAGTCTACAGTTGCTCCCAAAATCCACCGCCTCAATTTTGGGATGATTTATTGTCTATTCAGGTATTCCACAGATGCAGGGTATATCAAGCTGATCGTGGAGATTTAATCCACTGCTCCTGAGGCTGCTGGGAGAGATTTCCCTTTCTCTTCTTTTTTCACACAGCTCCTGGTGTTCAGCTTTGGATTTGGCCCTGCCTCTGCATGTAGGTCGCCTGAGGGTGTCTGTTCTTCGCTCAGACAGGACGTGGTTAAAGTAGCAGCTAATTAGGGGGCTCTGGCTCACTCAGGCCGGAGGGAGGGAGGGGTACGGAATGTGGGGCGAGTCTGCAGCGGCAGAGGCCACCGTGAGGTTGCAACAGCCTGAGGCACGCCTTGTGTTTTCCTGGGAAAGTCGTCCCTGGATCACGGGACCCTGGCAGTGGTGGGCTGCACAGGCTCCCGGGAGCCGAGGTGTGGATAGTGACCTGTGCTTGCACAGAGGCTTCTTGGTGGCTGCAGCAGCAGCCTTAGCATCTCATGCCCATCTCTGGTGTCCACACTGATAGGTGCGGCTCGCGCACGTCTCTGGAGCTCGTTTAGGCCGTGTTCTGAATCCCCTGTCCTCGTGCACCCTGAAACAATATTTCCCCTCTTAGGCAATTCCAGACTTTTTCCTGGACTCCCTCCTGGCTAGCCATGGTGCACTAGCCCCTTCAGGCTCTGTTCACGCCGCCAACCCCAGTCCTCTCCCTGCGATCTGACCACGGAAGCCCAAGCCTCAGCTCCCAACCCCCACCCTCCCCTGCAGGCAGGTGAACAGACAAGACTCTCGGGCTGGTGAGTGCTGGTCGGCACCGATCCTCTGTGTGGGAATCTCTCTGCTTTGCCCTCTGCACCCGTATTGCTGCGCTCTTCTCCGTAGCTCCAAATATTGCCCCCCACCACCCCTCATCTCTGCCAGTGAAGGTGCTTCCTAGTGTGTGGACACTTTTCCTCCTTCACAGCTCCCGTTCCTATTCTTTTGTCTCTGTTTTTTCTTTTGCCCTAACCATGTACGTGGGTTTCTTGCCTTTTGGGAAGTCTGAGGTCTTCTGCCAGTGTTCAGTAGGTGTTCTGTAGGAGTTGTTCCACATGTAGATGTATTTCTGATGTATTTGTGGGGAGGAAGGTGATCTCCACATCTTACTCTTTCGCCATCTTGAAGGTCTCCTCCAAGGACTTATGTCTTATTCTTTTGGTTCACTATTTCATTTGGACAACAGTGAGATTTTAAAACTCATAGAAAGTTTAAGATACATGCAAACTCAAAAGTTCTTTGCAAATGGAAGTGAACATGTATTTCCATTATTTGTAAGTGGTAATGCATTAAGTCTAACTTCCAATTTGTGGAAATGATATTAACATGTGAAAACTCTTAGTCGTATATTTGAAACCTATTAATAGACTGTTCCTAAATCGTAAAATCGCTGTAAAGCCAGTGACTATATGCTCTTCAAGTAGTCTGTTAAATCAGTAAATTCTGTGAAATATAAACCTAATAGCCAAACCATTTATGGGTAGTAATGTAGACTAAATTATTGGTTTTATTGCCATACAGAGATACCAGTGTTTAATTTGCTGGTTAGGTTTAATTAGGTGATTATGTACTGATTAACTGGTATTGCACTTTATTTGAAACTATTAAATACATTTGGTTGTTATAATTGAATCCTATGACTAGAAAGTAAAACTTAGACAAATATCCATGTCAAATCATCTGGATGGTTTGTGTGTGTGGATGTGTATTATTTATTTTACGAATTGTTTTTAAAAATTTTATTGGTCCCTCAGTTTTTCTACAGATATTTGTAGAACACATACCATGTGCTAAGCATTGGCTTACAACCATGCCCCTAAGGATATTATAGTCTGCAGGGGTGTCAAACATCTAAGCAGCCATTTATAATGCAATGTGATGGGGCAGCACAGAGAGTACAAGGAAGAGGCAATTAACCCCAACTTGGGAGGCCAAAGAAGATTTGTTTCCCCAAAGGAGGGACACCTAAGGCAGTCCTGGTGGATAAATCAGGTTAGTCACTGACAAGGGAGGAAATGGCCCTTCACTAAGGCTTAGAGAGCCTCCAAGGGAGCTGGAAGCACTGCAGTATAAATGGAGTCAAGAGATCAGTTAGGGGTGAGAAAGGGAGTTGAAGATGGAGGGATAACCTGGGGTTGGGTCTGGAGGCCCTTGTCTGCCACACTAAGCAACCTGGGCTACATGGTGCTCTATAAGTGGGTTTCAAGTATATTTGTCTCTAACTGAAAAATGTCAGCTGGATTTAGAAACAGGTCATATTTGACCTTGAAGAGAGCAGTTTAGTGGGAGGTGTGGGAGTAGAAACCAGACTGCAGCAGGTTGAAGAGTGAATAAAATATAATGAAGTAGAGACAGTGGCTGCTTTCAAGTCAAGAAGTTATTTCGATTTATGGAACATTTAAAGTTTGTCTGTCATTAAATGTATAGGATTAGTCTGGAATTACAGGTTGGCTACAGTAACAGATGCTAGGTTTACTATCATATACCTCTCTTGATGTTGCTAATTTTATTTTCCAAGAGTATTGTGAAGAAAATAATGTTAGGTGATAAAACTGTTTCCTCTAAAAAGAAGAGTTTTTTTTTTTTTATGATCAAGGCTAATATCTTCTACTTAAGAATTATGGTGTATCTGAGATCTGATAAGTTCCTACAAAGTTCTGTCTCATAGTGACTAATTGAGAGAACTTAAAAGTAGCTATAGTTACTGCTATAAACAAAGCAAGTCACAAGAATCTAATTTTTGAAAGTAGCTTATTCATTTCACACAAGAATTCTTGACATTATAAAAGACACTGGCTCTAGGATTTCTTTGGCTCTTTTATACATGTAAAATTATTTGAGTAACAAGAATTCTGCTTTCATAATATTATGCAAAGCAGCCCATCTGTAGTCTAAGTTCCATGTTGCCTTTCTTTCAGCACAAATTATTTTTTATCAGGCTGTAAGCATTAAAAATGCAATTAGTAGATGGTGCTTCTGATGTTAAAACTGTTATCAGAGGTGGGTTTACCTTGAAGTTAATGAAACTTCAGAGCCCCTCACTTGTACAACCCCATATCCAATTTTGTATCTCAAATTTCTAAGACCCTGTACCTAATTTTGCATTCATAATTTCATATTCTTTTTCAGAAAGAGGGTACCCAAATTGTATACATTTCAAACCAACAAAAATCTGGGTCTGCCCTGATTTCTCCATAATAGATAATACCTAGATAAAGAATCTCAATGTAAGTATTTAAAGCTTCTACTTTGAAATTTATCAAGAAAACTGGAGAAGTAGACTATTGAAGGGAGAAACACACACTTAAATTTTAAACAAATGTTAATGAGTCAAGAATATTCTTGAAAACCAACAAAGCAAAAAGTTCCTACAACTAAGTAATTTTATTTTCTCTTTGTGTGCTTTTGTGATCTAGCAATAGGACACGATTTTTGAGTCTTGCTGTTTGTGAGGTGTGAATTAATCTTCCCAGCAATGCTGTGAGGTAGGACCTATTATTGTCTGCAGTGTACAGATGAGGAAGCTGAAGCCTAGAGACCTGCAACTGATCTGGGCCTGCTTGTTAAGGAAGCATTTAGCTTTCTGTCCATTGTTCAACTAATCAACACACACTGTTCACTGTTTATCTGTTTGGTACCTGAACAAACTTAACTCTTCACAGGAAAATATGTCTAAAGGCAAATGCCCTTGGTCATAAGGGAACTATCAGGGGCCATGGCTGGCCCAGGGCATATCCAGGAAAAGGGACACCAAGCACATATCTCTTCAAGAGTGAGTCTATCTGTGCTATTATTAACATATAGAAAAAATGGATTATTACTTTGGTGTATTTTAGATAGCTGTTCTACCTAAAGTATTTTATTGCTTTTCCATCTCAGGAGAGAATTAAACCACTCAAAAATCCACTGGTTGTCCATAATCAGAATCTTGTTAGAACATTTGAATGACTGTCAGAAAACTGACTGTTTAAGAAAGGAAGGGTCAATCTACAGTCTTCCCACAAAAAAAGAAAGAGTTGGGTCTAAATTAACTATGGCTATGGGGAAAAAGAAATGTTAAGTAAAAATACTCAATAAAAATCCCCTTGTGTAGTTTCTTATATGATCCAAGTACCTGTTGTCATACGAACAGCTTAAGATTTATTTGTCATTAAAATACTCAGCGTGCATGGGGCTTGTGGTAGACATAACCAAAGTCAGGAATCTCATCTATTCTAAAGCCATCCATGAGTAGCTAAAGAACAGATCATCCCATTTTTTTTTTTAACCCAGCTGTCAAAGCATTTATATTACCCAAATGGAGTCATGTTATCCCATAGAACCTAGAGTATGTTTAATTGAATCCTCCTGTGGTAATTGTGTTTTCAGGCTGGTCCCTGGTCTTCAGAATTTCTAGAAGCCTGGAAAGGGTTTAGTTATTTATTACAGGCTTTTCCCAGACTATTAAGTCCTCCCTTACTTCCCCCCCACTCCAGCAATATTTTATTTTTAAAGAGCACCTGGTACTCTGAGCATAGTTTATTTTCACGTTTCAAATCTGAAATGTGATTTTGAGAAAAAATAAAAAGCCAACAGCTGGGATCAGGCAGCATCTACTTAGTTTCAGTAACATATTTCTTTTTTTTTGTTCTTTTTTTGCGGTACGCCCGCCTCTCACTATTGTGGCCTCTCCCGTTGTGGAGCACAGGCTCCGGACGCGCAGGCTCAGCGGCCATGGCTCATGGGCCCAGCCGCTCCGCGGCATGTGGGATCTTCCCGGACCGGGGCACGAACCCGTGTCCCCTGCATCGGCAGGCGGACTCTCAACCACTGCGCCACCAGGGAAGCCTCTATATTTCTTTTAAGTAGCTTTAGTTGGTTTTGTCTTTTTTCCTATTCTTTTCTGATTGTAAAACTTTCTTCAGAAGTTGGGATTGGAAAGGGGGTTGAAACAAGTGAATTTTTGAGGGCTCTCACTCTATAATGTTACTGTAAAAAGATTTTTAGGGCCTCTGTGTTTGGTAAGAATTACCGAAAAAAAAATCTCCTGTTAGAAATTTGCCAAATCATTTTATAGCTGAAAGAGCTACTTCTGAATGTTATATTTAACCTAAATAGCTGACAGATTTATCCTTCTAATAACCTTCCACCTCTGCCCCTCTAACCCCCTACCTAATTTTGTCTTATTTAGTCATGAATAAATAACATTTATGATTATAGTTGTTATGGCCCTTGGGAACTGTGAGATGCTCTCAGCTGGAATTTAAATCTACAACCAGTAATCCAATTTGTCAGATTTTGGGATCTTAGCCACGTATACTCAGCATTATTCAATCACCAGTCATATCTCTAGAAAAGAACAGGTCTTGCCACATAAATTCAGTTTCTGAATGAAAGCCAGCATGAGTCAAACAGACACAACTAACTGGGTCTTCACCGTAAAGAACATTTGTTAGCAAGTTGCGGCATAGTTGTTCATTATCTGATAGAAAACTCTTTATTGGGAAAATATTTTGCCATGAAAATATAAAATATATGAGTTGGGGGTACTTACTGGGAGGCACTCATTGGGAGGTTTAAACCATGCTTTAAATGTAATGGACATCTTGGACTTTTGATGCTAAGGCATCAAATTTGAAGTGAAATTTAAAATATTTTTGGATTCATCAAGTTTGTCTTCTAATTACAGCATGGTTTAGTGTTAATGAAAACTTATCAGCACTTTTGTGAAAGTTAGACTGGATAATTTTACTTGAAATTTAAGCTACTTGTATCCTGAATTCTTTACTTTCTCATGTCCTTTTTTTTTTTTTTTGCGGTACGCGGGCCTCTCACTGTTGTGGCCTCTCCCATTGTGGAGCACAGGCTCCGGATGCGCAGGCTCAGCGGCCCTTGGCTCACGTGCCCAGCCGCTCCGCGGCATGTGGGATCTTCCCGGACCGGGGCACGAACCCGTGTTCCCTGCATCGGCAGGCGGACTCTCAACCACTGCGCCACCAGGGAAACCCTCTCATGCCCTTTTTTAATACATGTGTAATTATTTAGAGAATAAGTAAAACTCAGGATTAAGCTTTAATTTCTACAGTGTTTGCAGAGTCCTAGTAACAGTGCCACCTCGGTAGGTTGCTCTTCGGATTGAATACTTTTTCTCCAGGCAAGGGGGACCATGTAACCACTGGAAATGAAGTGTAGGTTATAATTCTTAGTCATTTGTTGATGTAGGCTAAAGTCCAAACAATGAACTAGAGGTGAAAGTCCCTAGGTCCTATTACTAATCCCCATGGTCTCTAAGGGTCCTTTTGTTTTTCTTCTCATTACATTATTAACTGTATAATGTCAAGGGATACATCAAACTCCCATAATGGAAGCACAATGTATAAACAATTTATTACCTAAAAAATTTCTCA
This sequence comes from Aethalodelphis obliquidens, assembly GCF_003676395.1. Taxonomy (NCBI): domain Eukaryota; kingdom Metazoa; phylum Chordata; class Mammalia; order Artiodactyla; family Delphinidae; genus Aethalodelphis; species Aethalodelphis obliquidens. The sequence continues at coordinate 2,281,478 of NW_020837984.1, forward strand.
TCCTATATGTAGGGTTCTCATATGTAATATATAACATTGCCAAACTCTGGATAACTTTTTCAAAAACTTTTTAAATTCTGCAGATTTTCTCATTTTTCCCCTGATATTTGATTTTAATTATTATGACTTCCTTACTTTGTTGTATTAGATTGTGGCCACATTACAATAGGGCATATAAAAATCATTTCACTAGAGACTTCTATCGTCTGTAGTTGAATAGTCTTGGTTGGATTCCACAGTACTTCTTCCTGAGCCTCAGCATCTTCCCTTTGAAAACTGCCAGAGTCACCATAAAGAAAAATGTGAAGTTTAAATAAGTTGTAATTTTATTATCTATGGTATTGTTTACACACAATATAATTTTTCTAAGTAATACATTTAATTTTTAAAAAACGTATTCATTAACATGATTATTACAGAAAATAATGACAAGCAAAAAGATATAAAATTACCTCAGATCCTACACCCAGTGGTAACAAGTGTTAACATTTTCATTCTGATGGATATCTTTTAATACCTCTCTATCTATACATATACACACACATATATATTAATATATATAATATGTGTATAAAATGGGGTCATACTATGCCTACTTATATTGCAATTGTTCTTTCCCCGATTTAATATTATTATCAACACATTTTCCTATTCACAATTAGGTATCTGTGCTATCATCTAATGGTTGCTTAAGGTGATGCTGTGTAGATTGCTATAATTTATTTAGCCAGTCCCTAATTATTGGACATTTAAATTGTTTCCAAGTTTATATTATTATTATAAAGAGTTTACTAATCATAAATTCTTATACATAAATCTTATGCATTTGGTTGTTTATTTTCTTAGGATGAATTTCTAGAGGCATGATTCCTAGGTTAAAGGATAAGCACACAATAAGGCTTTTGATATCTGTTGCCAAATTGTTCCCCCAAAATAGTACATCAACATATAGTCTCTCCTGTTGAATATGAATGATCTTTTTTTTTTTTTTTTTTTTTTGTGGTACGTGGGGCTCTCACTGCTGTGGCCTCTCCCGTTGCGGAGCACAGGCTCCGGACGCGCAGGCTCAGTGGCCATGGCTCACGGGCCCAGCCAATCCGCGGCATGTGGGATCTTCCCAGACTGGGGCACGAACCTGTGTCCCCTGCATCGGCAGGCGGACCCTCAACCACTGCGCCACCAGGGAAGCCCTGAATGATCTTTTATTCCTTACTGTCCTTTTCTTTTTTTTTTTTTATAAATTTATTTATTTATTTTTGGCTGTGTTGTGTCTTTGTTTCTGCTTGTGGGCTTTCTCTAGTTGCAGCAAGCAGGGGCCACTCTTCGTTGTGGTGTGCGGGCTTCTCATTGCAGTGGCCTCTCCTGTTGCAGAGCACGAGCTCTAGGCATGTGGGCTTCAGTAGTTGTGGCGCACAGGCTTAGTTGCTCTGCAGCATGTGGGATCCTCCCGGACCAGGGCTCGAACCCGTGTCCCCTGCATTGGCAGGCGGATTCCCAACCAGTGTGCCACCAGGCAAGCCCTATCCTTTTCTTTTTAATTTTTGATGTTTTCACAGTTGAAAATGGCATGAAACGGTTGCTCTGATTTCTATTTCATTAATTACTAGTGAGGTTGAAATGCATTTTTAATGTATTTACGTGTACATCTATCATTTTTTAATGGAATGTCTGTTTCAGTGTTTAGCCTATTTTTGTATTAAATCGTTGTAGGATTTTTTAAATGTTATAACTTTTGTCTATTATAATAAATACAAGATTTTTTTACTTTGTCATTTTCCTTTTAATGTTTGTGATATTTTTGACATACAGTTTAAACCTTTAACTTTTATTTTTAAAATTAAATATATCATTTGTACAAATGAACATGTAAATACCATACATATACTCTTTGAAGAAGAATAAAAAATAAAACAAGTAATCCTGTACTCACATCCCAGTTTAAGAATAGTACATTTCCAAAACTTTTAAAGCTTGTATGAGCTCCTATCATATCATATTTCTCCTTCTCTCTGGAGGTAAAAAATTTCCTTAATTTTGTTATTTTCTTTATATTTTTATCACATACGGACAATTCCTAAATAAAATATTATTTAATTTTGCATATTTTTGGCATGATTTAGAACTAAAATCATACTGCATGAATTCTTTTGTAGCTTCATTTCTTTAAAAAAACCTAAACGTTATTCATTAAGAAGCATCAATGTTGATGTTTCCTTTTTAATGCATGTATGGTATTCTTCTCTATGGCCATATCACAATTTATTTATTCATTCCTCTGTTGTTTCCAGTTTTTGATATTACAAAAAAAATGCCACCATAAGCCTTGTACATATCTCCTGGTGCTTAGGTGCAAAAAATGTATTCTTAGTATTAGAATTGCTGGGTTGTAGGGTAGGCATATTTTCTGCTTTAAAAAAAGCCAAATTGTTTTCCAAAGGGTTTGTACTATTTTATACTCCCACCAGCAGTGTTTAAGAGTTTCTGTTGCTCCAGATTATTGTTAACATTTGGTATTATCAGACTTTAAAACTACTAGTGACTGTAAAATGTTACCTCATTGAGGTTTTATTTTGCATTTCTCTGATTACTTATGAGGTGAGATCTTTTTCATAAGATTACTGGCAGAATGCCTTTTCATATCGTCTGAACATTTTTTTCTATTGGGTTATCTATCCTTTCATTATTCTTTTTCTTTCTTCTTTCCTTTTCTCCCTCCCTCCCTCCTTCCCTTCTGCTTTCCCTCCTTCCTCCTTTCTTTTTTCATTCCAAGGGGGTTCTTTATATATTCTGGATACTGATGTTAAGTTGGTTTTATGTGTGAAAATGCCTTCCCCTCCATCTGTGACTTCTACCCACTGCTTCCCTTTAATGGTAACATCTGAAATTGATTTTTGTGAATGCTTTCACATGCTGTGCTAGGTTGCATTATTTATTTATTATTATTATTTTTTGTGGTACGTGGGCCTCTCACTGCTGTGGCTTCTCCCATTGCGGAGCACAGGCTCCGGACGCGCAGGCTCAGCAGCCATGGCTCACGGGCCCAGCCGCTCCGCGGCATGTGGGATCTTCCCGGACCGGGGCACGAACCCATGTCCCCTGCATCGGCAGGCGGACTCTCAACCACTGCGCCACCAGGGAAGCCCTAGGTTGCATTATTGGTCCCATTTCTTTACCCCTCCCTATATCCCCTTTGTTATGTGGCTTCAAGTTCCTTGGACAAAGTCAGATGGTATTTCCCCAGCTCTTGACTTGGGATCAGTCATGCAGCTTGTTTTGGCCACCAGAATGTGCAGAAGAGACATCAGTTCCAAGCCTAGGCCTTAAGAGGCTTTGTGTGTTTCTCCTTCTTACAATGCTATTTGAAGAACATGTCTGTGCTAGTCCACTAGTCCCAAGAGAAGGAGAGATACCTCAGTCAAGCAGCATGAGCTGAGCCCAGTTGATTTCAACTGAATCCCAGATGACTCATAGACATATCAGTGATAAACCATTGCTGCTTTAAGCCACTAAGTTTGAGGTGGTTTGTTCTGTGACAGTAGTTAACTGATACAGGTGCTGACTCAATTTCATTTTTTTTCTGTATGAAAACTAATCATCTCTCTTATCATTATATAGTAATGCCTCCAGTCTTTTGGTTTTCTTTGTGTTAGCAATTTTTCATTTATAGTGATTATTATTACTTTTGAATTTATCTCTACCATCTTAACTTTCATTTTCTCTGTCTAATTTTTTCTATGTTCCTTTTTGCTTTCTTTTGGATTGGTTTGTATTAGCCTGGTTTTTTTTCCCATTCTACTTTTTCTTCTAGTTTTTAATTGTGCTTACTATTTCTATTAATTTTGTGGTTACCTTAAAATTTTTAGCATGCATGTTTAACTTAACAATGTTTAAAGGTAATTACCTCTTCACTCTCTTGAACAATACAAGCATCTTAGAACACTTTAACTTAGATAACCATATTCTGTACTATTATTTTTGTCTATTCTGTCTTTTTAAAATGCTACAAATTGCACATTGTTATCATTGCAGTCAGTGTTTATGGAATTTGCCAATATGTTTACTATATTTTCTCTCAGTATTTCATCTTGCATTTCCTATTTTTCTTTGGAGCTTTGTCCTAGAGTGCTTCCTTTAGAAGCTCCTTTAGTAAGTGTCTGTTGGTGGTAAACTCTCTCCTTTTTTGTTTTTCTGAAATATCTTCATCATGCTTATCTTGAAAGATACCTTTGCTGGGTATACAATTCCAGGCAGGCTGAGGGTTATTATCCTTTGACATAATGAAGGTATTATTCTATAACCTTCTGCCTTCCATGGTTACTCTCAAGATGTGGGCAGTCATTTAAATTGCTCATTTGTAGATAATCTCTCTTTTCTCTCTGGCTTCTTTTAAGACTCTTTAATTCAGTTATGCTACAGTTTTTCATGTTGTGTGTAGGTAGGGATTTATTTTCATTTGTCCTTCTTGGCATTATTGTGACTGATGAATCTGAGGATTTACGCCTTTCCACAATTCTAGCAATTCTCTTTCATCTCCTCATACTCTTGATTATCTCTTTTGCCTGTCATATTAAACAGCTCTCTCTCCCTTCCAAGTCCTTTGACCTCTTTTTTTTTTATTTTTTTATTTTTAAATAAATGTATTTATTTATTTTTGGCTGCGTTGGGTCTTTGTTTCTGTGCGAGGGCTTTCTCCAGTTGTGGCGAGCGGAGGCCACTCTTCATCATGGTGCGCGGGCCTCTCACTGTCACGGCCTCTCCCGTTATGGAGCACAGGCTCCAGACACGCAGGCTCAGTAGTTGTGGCTCACGGGCTTAGTTGCTCTACGGCATGTGGGATCTTCCCAGACCAGAGCTCGAACCCGTGTCCCCTGCATTGGCAGACAGATTCTTAACCACTGCGCCACCAGGGAAGCCCTTTGACCTCTTTTTTATGTCAACCTTTGATTCCCATTGCTGCATATCTTCTGGTTCATGGCTTCTCTTTTCAGCTCTAATTTGACGATTAACCTGACAATTGAGTTTCTAATCTTAATTATTATAGTTTTCATTCCTAGAAGTAACATTTTATCTTTTAAAAACCCTATCTATTGTTTTATAATCTCTTACTTATAATTTTCAATATGTTTTTTTCTTTAAACACATTAAGCTCATATTAAAAAAAATTCAATATCTGACAATTCCAGGGCTTCCCTGGTGGCACAGTGGTTGGGAGTCCGCCTGCCGATGCAGGGGACACGGGTTCGTGCCCCAGTCTGGGAGGATCCCACGTGCCGTGGAGTGGCTGGGCCCGTGAGCCATGGCCACTGAGCCTTGCACGTCCAGAGCCTGTGCTCCACAACGGGAGAGGCCACAACAGTGAGAAGCCCATGTACTGCAAAAAAAAAAAAAAAAAAAAATCTGACAATTCCAATACCAGCAATTTTTGAAGTTTGAATTGCCTGGTTATTCTGCTGACTCTTGTTCATGGTGGATTTGTTCCTCATGTGTTTTGTGATTTTTATTTGTGAGCTCACAACCATTGGAACTCTCTCTGTGGAAAGACTATGAGGCCTGGATTAAAGGTAACTTTTTTTTTTGGCTTCATGGCATGCAGGATCTTAGTGCCCCAACCATGGAACCCATGCCCCCTGCAGTGGAAGCATGGAGTCTTAACCACTGGACCACCAGGGAAGTCCCAAAGGTAACTTCTATAGATAGAATTTTCATCTGTTTCTGCAAGCCAAAGGGACACTACAAAATCAAGAGCTACTTTAGTCTACCTTAATCTTTAATATATTCTTTTTCAGGCTGCATAGATAATGTGAATTCTGCTACCAAAGCAAATGAAAGTTGACTTGAGGTTATGAATTTTCATGCATTCTCTTCTTTTTTACCTTTATCCAGAATCCAGAGTCTGGAATCCAGATCCCTCCTTCTGTGGGGTAGGGAGAAAAGTTTTTGTTTTGATGTTTGTTTTTTCAGTTTACCCTTTTCCCTGAGAATGTCTCCTTTCATGATTTCAGTTTTGTGGAAGTGTCTTAATCTTAATTTCTGTCTAAATTGACCTTGTCTCCTGTTCCTTGTCAAAATCAAAATCTCCAAACTACCAGAAATCAGCAACTATCAGCAAATGCCACCAAGCAACTGTGCACTTTAGTGCTTGATTACCTTTTTGGATTCTATCTTTTAAGTCATTTTTGCCTCTGAAGAATTCCCTTATTTTCTTGCCATCTAAGCTATGCTTCTAGAAGATTTTTTAAATGTTTTATTCAGAATTTATAGGTATTTTGTACAGAAACATTACTTGTACACCCTATTTCTGGAATTATAAATCCAAAAATTTAAAGTTTTGATGTCATCAAATCTATCAACATTTCCTTGTATGGGTTTTGGTTTTTGTGTTAAGTGTAGGAAGTCCTGCTCCAATTCAAGAATACTCAAATATTCACATTTATTTTTATTTGGTAATACTGTGTTTTAAGTATTTAAATATATAATTCATGTAGAATTTATCTTGAAATATGAAAACTAGAAATTAATTCTATTTTTCTCTCAGATAGTTAACTTATCCCAACATCTAGGTAATTTTTCAAAAAATATGAAATAATGAAGGCCAAAGTTATTATCACCAATGAATAGAAGTTGTGTTTGAATAGAAGTTATAATCATACTTATTAGCTGTCTAATATGGAAAACCAATTATGAAAATGAATGGCTTTGTGTTTTTAAAAGTATCTTAATTTCCTTTGTATTCTTGGAAAAAGGAAGACCTTTAATTCTTTGGTTTTATTTGCCAGTGCTTACTGTGGAAGATATCTTTTTTCCTCAGAAATTCCCAGGATACTCTAAAATAAGGCATTAAACAGGAAACCCTGGGGAATTAACATTTTTGCTGTACTCATGTATGTATTCTTTCTGCTTTTCTAAAGTTAGAATTTTGCATATATTGAATTCCCCATTGTGACACAATTATTGGTGGTCTGGTAGAAAATTAGAAACAGACACACATTAATTTGGAAGGGAAAAATGGAACTCTCTTATTTCCCCAGGGATGTGTACTATGAGGGTACACATAGCCTCTGTGGAAGAGTACTAGGATCTTCTTCATAAATTAGATCATGATTTCTAATTAAACTCCCTGTATCTGTAGAATCATTTCCATGCAAACTAGAGAAGTAAAATTAAACTTCTAATTGCAACTTATAGCTCACATGGCTACAGATCTGTGTGGGAATAACACAGATTTGCATTATGGACACAATCTCAAGCATTTGGCAATGATTGGTTGGCCTTTTGAAATCTCATGCTGGGTCTTGCTTAGGATAAGAAGAGACTTCAATCCCCATTTATTTATAATGTAAGAGAATAGGTTATTTTTATTAATAGAACATATGAATTACTAGTCACTTTTTTTTTTGCGGTACGCGGGCCTCTCACTGTTGTGGCCTCTCCCGTTGTGGAGCACAGGCTCCAGACGCGCAGGCTCAACGGCCATGGCTCACGGGCCCAGCTGCTCCACGGCATGTGGGATCTTCCCGGACCGGGGCACGAACCCGTGTCCCCTGCATCAGCAGGCGGACTCTCAACCACTGCGCCACCAGGGAAGCCCACTAGTCACATTTTTAAATCAAATAATAGAAATACATTTGCAACTAAAAGTATATGGAAAAGACTTGACTCTCTTTAGAGATTTCTGATTTTAGAGTGTTTTCGTCTTGCTGTCAGAGCATGTACTGTTATTACCTCGTGGTTATAGATGAATAAGGCAGTTAGAGATGGAATCAGAATTACCTTTTTGATATGTTGCAAGTTGCTTTATGGACTACCTTTCTGAAAGCTTGTTTACTTGTTAGTTTTTCCTCATAAAAGAGAAGTTACACAATTCTAAGCAACATTTGTGACATATTTCATATGCCCGCAGCAAACGAAACAGTGTGAGGAACATAGTAGGCATACAACAAACACCTGCACGTTAACTGAAAACGGAGCATAGGAAAACATCACTCTGTTTATTTTGACTTTCTGGTTCATTGCATTCTAGATAAATGACAATTTATTGTAGAGAGAAAAACAGGACCTGATGGAATCTCGGAAAGATGTGGAAAGGGAAGGTTGTCCAGCAGGTCAGGAAACTTGAACCTGTTGTCAGGAGTTCTGAATGTTTTTCCTGTTCAAGGTTATGAGGTGCTTACCCATCATTAATTTTAGTTTGTTTTTATGTGAACTTAAACTTTAGGTGATTTCTTGACTAGCGCTTTTTTATTTAACATCAGTTGTGTTTTTTTTGAATGATTTGCATTTTGTTTCACAACAGTTGCCCAAAATACCTTTGAAAAAGGAGGGCTGTGTTCACCTTTAATACTTAAAAATCACTTGGAGGCAGTTCAATTGAGCATGAGTATGTGTTTGTAAGAAAGTAAAACATAACCAGAATGAGTAACCTCTGTTCTCTGAGGCTTATTGCATATCATTTATGCTTGAAAAAACAGAATGAATTTATTTGTTTTAATGTCAAAAAACTTTGAGAAGAGTTAAAAGGAGCTAGCTGACCAATCCAGTAAAAATGGCCCCCCCAAAAAGAAAAAAAAATAGCAGCAAACTTACTTTTTAACTTGGATGATATTTAACTTTGTACCTCATCACGGGACAAGTTGAAAACAGTTTGAAATACTTTTCTAGTGTTAGGAAGCACATTTAGAATGTCTACTCTGGTGATATGAAGTGTAAGTTGGCCAAATTATCTGAATAATAACCCAGGCCCCAAAACCCACCCTGGAGATAAAGGCGAGTTATTTTTTTAGTTTAAATTATCCAAATAGCTCATCTTTATAATCCCATGACACTCAATAATTGTTCAGTCTTCGAGTCCTTGCTGCCTGTGGACAGAGCTATATTAATACAATGAAAGGATTTAAGGAAATAGTATGTTAGAAATCAGTAGCAAAAGGCTCATTTTGCTTTTAAAATGTTATTTTTAAACTAGAGATGATACATGATAGTTTAGTTAAACATGAAGAAATGTTGATAATCTCTTTATATATCTATATTTTGTTGATTAATCCTGGGAGATTTTGCTGTTTTCTCTTTTCTCTAAAGGAGTGGGTCGGTCTTAGCTTGATTTGATGTTCCCTCCCAGGCCACTAATAAAGGCAGCCCTCTTTCCCAAAATGACTTTTTATTATCTTTCTAGAAAAAATGCTGATGATAATAGTTTTCTTTATTACCCTTTATACTGGTCTCTCCAAGCCTTCTCAATTGAATATATAACAGTCAAATAATTTAATGAATAATTTGGGGACAAGCAAGGGCCTTTCTCCTCATGACAGTCATTTTACAGCTATAAGTGTACCCTAGAAAGCACAATAGAGAATATGAAACTCACACATTTAGTTGAGTTATTCCTTTTAGACTCTGAGTTTGATTATAGAGAAAGTAACATTGATTAAATGGCTCTTCAATAATTGGGCTTCCCTGGTGGCACAGTGGTTGAGAGTCCGCCTGCCGATGCGGGGGACACAGGTTCGTGCCCCGGTCTGGGAAGATCCCACATGCCACGGAGCGGCTGGGCCCGTGAGCCATGGCCGTTGAGCCTGCGTATCCGGAGCCTGTGCTCTGCAACAGGAGAGGCCACAACAGTGAGAGGCCCACATACCGCAAAATAATAATAATAGTAATAATAATTAAGCACTTTTGTTTCGTCCTTAATACTGTGCCACATGCATTGTGGGGTGTAAAAGCTTTAAGATGTGATTACTCTCACCAGCTTACTCGCAGTCTTCGTGAGGTGATCATATTTACATCTGAATGTTCGACAGTTAAATGGTGGCATAAGATAGCATATGACTAAATATCAAAATAAGCGGTGTAAATAGCAAGTACTACAAGAGCTCCTAATGGGGGTCAAGAATCAGTAGAGAATATTTGACTTAAGCAGAGGAGTCACATCATACTTGGGCATTAGGTGCCAAAGTTAATACACGATGTAAAAAGTATGTGAAGTCAGTATCCTTGAAACTCTCTTAAATCACCTATAGATTTCAGTACATATAGTCACAAATACCTGCTACACTGGATACTGACACACACTCTCTTTCTTAGCAAGTTCTGTACAGTTAGTATTTCCTTTATTATACAAACAGATCACTGAAGAAACTGGCTCGAGTTTATCTTCAAACCCAACAATTAGTCTCAGCGTTGTGAGCTGCTGATACTATGAGGGGTGCACGACAAGTGGGTCTGACTGACTCGGCATCTTTTGCTCCTGTAATGGAATAGTGGGCAGAATTGTCCACATTTTAAAATTCTTTTTATCTAACCCTCTCTTTTCTATTAAGCCTGTAGAGGCAACTTTACATAAGTTAAATGTGTTTATGATGTGTTCCACTGTATATAAGTTATTCATAGTCTTGCTGTCTCTTTACCCATAGATGGTAAATTCTGAACTGTTTTTATGTGGCTGCATTTAACATGTGTGTGCATACTTAGCTTAGTATATTATTTTTTCGTGATTATTTTTTGTAAGATTGAGCGTCTCTTATTCAGCACTTCTGTATTCTTCTCTGTTATTTTCCTGTATTTTCTTTCTTAATCCTTCTAGTTTCATGGGAGTTAATATACTCTATCTTTCTATAAGGTAAAGTCACCACCTGTCCTGGATCTTATTCCTTCTCATTTCCTCTAAAATTCCATCTGCTGAAAGATTTACCAATCAGAAAATATTAAGAAATGCCTACCCTAATGCAAGGTATTGAGCTAAGCTTTGGAAAAGAAGCTTTGAAGTCTATCGGAAAGGAAAACAGGGACATTTAATAGCTCAAAGCGCCATGTTGTAAATGCCAAGCTGGTGATACAGAAGGTAAGCGGTATGGCTATTCAGAGGAGGGTGACGATCCTAGCCTGGAATGAGTGGCCCAAAAATTCTGGGGAAGGGGCTGGGATTGAGTCAAGCCCAGAACCTTGGGTAGGATTCAGATAAGCAGAGGGCTGGGTGCATTTATAATCACATTAATTCAGATTGAGATAATAAGTACTACCTGGCACTGGTCTTCTGTGTGCTCACGATCTAGTGTTGAGACAGACAGGTGAATAGATAAATTTCGACACAGTGTGGTAAATGCACTCATGTAGGGATTGGAACAAAGTCCTCTGGGGGCACAGGGACTGTTGGATTCTGACGTAAGCAAGGAGGGGTTATTTGGACTGCACTTTAACAGTAGGTAGGGGCTTGCAGGGCACAGAGGAAGAGAGGCATATTAGATCAAAGAAAGCACTCCTCCTAGACACAGATCTGGAAAGAGCAAGAAGCCACCACGGCAGTGACAAAGGGCTGGGAGTGAGGGGTGTGGCACATGGGGTAGCAGATTGTGAAACGTCTTCTAAGACTAGAGAAGGACTTGCTTTTTAACTTGTAGGAAAAGCGAAGTCAAAAGAGAGGTGTAAGCCACAGCCTGACATTATCAGTTTTGGTTTCTTACAAGAAAATGCATTAAGCCTGGTGGTGGAGGGACCAGCTGAGACTGAAAGCTACACAAGGACAAAGTTGTGTTTAATCCCTCTTGATGTGCTTAGCACTATCAAATAGTAGGTGCTCTATAATCTTTTTCTGAGTTGAACCTTTTTGTTACCTGAATAGTCTAAGGAAATGTTGAGAGCCTAAGTTAAGGTCTTAAGCAGTGAAGGTGGAAAGGAGAAGCCAGATTTGAGTGAGGGTTGTGAGATGGAACACATAGGGTCTATTGTCTGATCAAGTGTAGTGGGAGGTGATTAGGGAGAAGAGAAAGTTGAAGAAAATGCCAAAGCTTTTCACTTGGGAGATGAGATGGATTTATCATGAATTAAAACAGAAACCGGGCTTCCCTGGTGGCACAGTCATTGAGAGTCCGCCTGCTGATGCAGGGGACACGGGTTTGTGCCCCGGTCCAGGAGGATCCCACATGCCGCGGAGCGGCTGGGCCCGTGAGCCATGGCCGCTGAGCCTGCACATCCGGAGCCTGTGCTCCGCAGCAGGAGAGGCCACAGCAGTGAGAGGCCCGCGTACCGAAAAAAAAAACAAAACAAAACAGAAACCACTGGAGGCACTATGGGTTCACTTTTGGAAGTCTACATGTTTTGTTTCAAGGGTCTGTGAATTTCATGCTCAACCACATCCAGTGAGCAATGGGAAATATGGGCCTGGAGAGTGAGGCTGAGATTGAGGTCGGGGATACAGGTTGTAGAGTCTTGAGCAATGAGTAGATGGGTTGGAGGTAAATGAGACCACACTGGAATGACCACTCTCTGAGGAATGGATGAGGATTGTACTGGATTGAATAGTGTCCTCCTCCTGGCAAATTCATGTCAACCCAGAATCCCAGAATGTAACCTTGTTTGGCAATAGGGTCTTTGCAGATATAATTAGTTAAGATGAAGCCATACTGGATTAGAATGGGCCCTAATCCAATGACTGGTGTCCTTCTAAGAAAACAGAAACGCAGATACACAGTGCAGAAGTCCATGTGAAGACAAAGGCAGAGATTGGAGTCATGCGTATATAAACCAAAGAATGCCAAGGATTGCCACCAACTACCAGAAACTAGGAAGAGGTAAGGAAGGACCTCCCCTAGTGCCTTCAGAGATAGCAAGGTCCTGATGACATTTTGATTTTGGACTTCTCATCTCCAGAATTGTGAGGAAATATACTTATATTGTTTTAATCCACCTAGTTTGTGGCACTTGGTTATGGCAGTCCTTGGAGACTAATACAAGGACCACGCATGGACCCTAGAACCTGACATTTACGAGTAGCAGAGGAGGAGGACCCCTGAATGAGGCAGAGAAGGAATAGTCTCAGGGGAGGAAGCAGTCATGTGAGCACAGGCGTGAAGTAGCACAAGCATGGTTTGATTAGGAGAGATGATTTATGTCAAGGGATGGTTTAGAGATAGGGTCCCAGAGGTACTTAGAACCAGTTTGAGGTGCACTTCTGTGCCAGACGCAGGTCTGTAGGCAGCCTCTGACCACTGAGGACAGACAAGGGGTAGGATGGGTCTGGACTATTTCAGTGCTTTGAATCTTCTGTCTCTCATGGTCAGCCTTTCCCCACCTTGCCTCCAAATTCACACTGGTCTCCCCTATTATGTAAAGGACAAAACAAATGGCCCTGGGTCTAATCTGCTGCCCCTTCTCACCTCCCTTTGCACCACTGCCTCCTTTTCCTCACCACTCATTCTCTGGAATTTGATTTCTCTCCTTAGTTTCTCAGTTAGCCTTTAACTCGTTAAATCCAGGGTCTTTTCCCCTCTCCTTGTTTTCCTTGACCTCACTGCATCTCTGTAGCATCAACATTTCTGATCTTCCCTGCCTTGTTGAAAGTTTCTCTTCCTATGAATTCTCTGCTGTTCTATTATTCCAGTTCTTAAATTACATCTCAGTCTCCCCAGGATTCATTCTTCCTGCTGCTGCACAATGTGGACTAGATGATTCTTTTGGTTTAACTATGATTTCTAGGATTGTCTTCCTTCCTCCCACAGTCAGTTTATATACCTATTCATTGAATGAATTAATTCAAAACATTAATGCCATAAAAATCTCTTCTTTACCTCTGACCTCTCTCAGGCCTAACCTAATTTTGATCAGGAGTACTGAGCGTCAATTCTAATCTGTGTCTGCTTAGAATTTCTCTTATTTTATTTAAAATGTTTCCTTAACGAGCTCATTGAAGAAAATTTGGAAAATATGTAAAAGGAGAAGGGTGAAAAAAAATTTACCCAGTATTACCTTTCATCTTTTTTTACCTGTAGGGATTTATTGTTTATTTTTATAAGCATAGCTAAAAGCAAATGTTTAATATTTGTCTATCTATAATATATAATATGTTTGTCTTCTATTAAATTTAATATAAGCATTTTCATGTTATTACCAATCCTCATAAATATTTATCATGGATTGCATAGTGTTCTGTTGAGAGGTTATATTAATTTTTCCTTAACCATTTTCCTATATGTTTGACATATAAGTTGTTTCTATGCTTTTCTGTTATAAATGATAGTAAATATCTTTGTGCATGAAGCTTTATTTTAGTCTTAATTTTTTTTCTTAATGATACATTTCCCAAATGGACTTTTTGGATCCAGGGTATAAACATTTAAAACCTTAATATATATTGTCAAGTTGCTTGTAACAGAGTTCTACCAATTTGTACACCAGCAATCTATAAGGGTACTAATTTACCACAGCTCTGCTAAAATGTTTACTTGAATTTTCTGCTTTTTAAATACTAGACTTTTTCCCTCTAAGAACACCAATGATGTGTCTTACTGACTAGACTTATAATTCAGATATTTTAGTGATATGTGCATTTAGGGACTGATAGTAGAAACTAAGCTGATGACAAGGGTTTGCCTTTCACTAACAAAAGCATGTTTACTTGGAAAGGAGAATCTCAGAAAAGGAAAGATCTGAAAAGAAAATTTGATATGGTTTTAGAAGCAGTCTTTTTCAATCTGTAGGACAGTATTTTGGCTTGAATTCCTCTGTAATTCCTTTGCAGAAAAGAAAATATTCTTAATTTCTTAATTTTAAGCAGAAAAACAATTCCAGCAGAGAGGGAATAACTTTCTATCTGCAGATATGAGATTCACTTATCCTTATAGAAAACATCTTCCCAGAGGCATGTACAGATGAATATACTCTGATGTGTTTCTTATCTGCTTGCCAAATGAAGTGCTTGTTTAGCAAAGCTTATATGAGAGAAGCATGTGTTACCCTAACGTAGGTATGTGTTGTTTGTGGTGTGTGGGTCGGCTCAAAACATTAATTAAATTCTTCCTGCTAGTTTATATAGAACATACTGTAAGTTTATAGAAGAGATGTTTATGTGTTTGTAGAGTCCTTTCAAAGAGTCTGAGATCTGATATGTTACAGAAAACCATCCATATCTTACCAAGTCTGATTTCTGAAATCATTTTCTCATAACTTCCTCGGTTTCTGGTTAGTGACACTTGAATAAAATTCAGAGAAAATATAGGTGCTTGATAGCACCTAATTATTATGTTCTGTATTCCCAACTTTTGGAAGAATCCAACCACTATTAATATGCTAAAAGCTAAATTTTGTAGAATGTTAAACATTCATGAAAGGAATGATGAAAGAAAGGATAGGTTTCCTGCCAGCATTGCGGTCAGCAGCAGTACTCTGGCCTGATTACTTAAGCCGATGTTTTTCCTAAATCAGTCATGAATCAGTAATTATCAAGTTTTGCAATACTAGGCAATTCTCCTGAGAACAGCAAATGATTTGTAATGTTAAGTTGATAGCTTTTTGAAAAAAAGAAATGTTTTGGCTCCTCTTGATGGGTTTCCCTGGGCACTGGGCAGAACCCCTATTGATTTAATGGAACTTTGTCTGTGGACGCTTCGTAGATTCCTACATGATCAAATAGCACATATTTGCTTTCTTTCCCCACAAAAATAAGAATGCTGCTGGTGTGTGGTGTTTTGGTTTCGCTTCCATTCATTTGGCTTAGCCATTTAAACCACAATTTAGTCCAAAAGGAAAAAAAAGTCACAGATGCAAATTCCTGAATTAAAGGTTTTTTGCTTTAATTCTGTTTCTTCCAGAACATTTTGTGATGGACTGTTTGATAAGTGTTTTCTTCTGTCATAATATGTTCTCCTTTGTGCATTGGGATTCTAGATCTTAGAGTTGGAAGGGACCTTGTGAAAAATTTCTAATTTAGTCCCCTCCTTTCTGAAGCTCACAGGAGTTATACTGTCTCAGTGACAGAGCCTGGAATTGGTTAAATAAATATCCAAACATGGCTATTTCTCTTACTTGATAGTACGTTAGCCAACATGCCTGCATCGAAGCAGTTGCCTTATTTTAGATACAGGAAACCTGGAACTCAGTGGATTACATCCTTTGCAATTTGTTCTGATGTGCCATGTGACACCAGGATTTTAAACAGCTTGTTCCTTTGTTGTCCAGGACCCTCATGCTGTTGCTTCTCTTTTACGATCACCATCCTGCAACTACATATTTACACAGGAGGCCTGTATAACTCTGCTGTGTCTACTCCCTGCTTATTTCACTTTGGAGATGCTCTTTTCTTGGACAAAGGAATTTTAACATCTTAAATGTTGCAGGAGGGCCCCTCAGATTTGGGGACCTGGAGAGCCCTCATCAGATGAGCTTTTCAAAATACTCTAGAATCCTACATAGGTCTTCTTCAAGGGGCTACATTTTTAGTTTTTTAGTTAGTCTATGTCTTGGGGTGCTCCTTGTCTCATAGCCATGATCTCCTTTGAGAGTTAATGGATTCTGGCATTCTGAGACTCTCCCAGACACTCTGACCCCAGGAGTTTGGTCAGGCTTTTGGTGGAAGTTGTATGTTCTCATTCTCTCTGTTTCCTCACCACCCATTCTGACAGGGGCTCTGGTATCTGAATGAGCCTAAGTCGTGGCTAATCTGTAGTACTGTGACAGTTCTGCAGTGTGGGTTCCCAGATTCCTCTATTGTGCTATCAAGTGGGAGCTGCAGAAGTTCACACAATCACAGGATTGGAAGGGAGCCTATTGGTCATTGAATGCTTGAGTCACCCCTGCAAAATCACTGCCAAGTAATTATCTAGGCTGACGGGAAACTTATTACCTCCCAAGGCAGTTCATTCTAATTCGGACGGTTCCCACTGGCGGGAAATTCTTTCTCATACCTATTCAGTGTTGATGTGTTTCCCGTATTGAGTAAAACAGGATTCCTATTAATTAGGCACCCCCAGAGTCTTTCCAGAGTTGACTTAATACTTTTGGGAGGAAAACTTATTTGCGTTTACAGAACTTGGTCGATGCTGCCCTGAGAAATTCAGAATGCAGCCTTACATCATCAACAGACCTGTAGTGGGCATTTAATGTAAAACACTTGTTGAACTAGACTGAATTATTCTCTGAAGAAAGCAGCAATGACTAGGAGTATAGTGCTTATAGCATGCGTCATTCTTTTGGCAGCTACTGCCTTGGGCTTTTACTTACTTTATATGCACGAGTCTTGCCTATGTACAGCTAGTTGTTAAGCTCCTCAGGGTGTGGACTTGTCTAGTATGTGCAGTACCTTACAAGCTTACTGATGACCTTGCATTCACGGGATCAGCTAATGTTTTGCAAGAAAGCGAAAGCGCAAGAATTGCTCCTCCTGTCACTGAATTGCTTTTCTTCTTTTCCCCAGATGATGAGTGGTAGTAGTGGTGGAGGTGGTGGTGGTGGTGGTGTGTGTGTGCGCGTGCGCGTGCACGTGCGTGCGCATGAGCCCAGAGCCAATTCTGTCTTACTGAAGGTTTTAGAACTGATCTCCCAACAGAAACAAGTTTTCCCAGACTAGCCTGCAAAAACCTATTCCTTTTCTGTCTCTGACAGTGCTGCAGCATTGGCAGATCCACATGAGGGGTTAAATTAATGCCTGGGTGTTGGTCTGGCAGCCTGACAATCACATTCCAGGAACACCCTTCTCCACTCATCTGCCTGGTGCACACTTCCTCATTCTTCCGGCCTCAGCAGGAATGTCTCTTTGTGGAACCTTCCTGATCCACCCAGGCAGAGAGATCACCTCTTCTTTCTTGTTCTTGCTATAGAGGACTGTGGACAGTCCTCTATTTTTACACATGCTACTTTGTATATACATTATTTGTTTCTGCCACTGTCTCCTTTGTTACTCTGTGAACTTCTGGAGGAAAGAGACTGAGTCTCATCTCTCTTCGTTTCCCCTGTGTCAAGAATAGTGACTAGTGCAAAGCAGGGAGATACTCAATGAATATTTTTGAAGGAATGACTCTTAAAATATATAGATGTGTTGTTTGTGATGACTTGGGAAATACATTCCCAAGTGCTAGAGAACCTATTTACAAACAAACCTTTGGAACATAACATTTCTTGAAGCTGGGGATTGCTTGCACTGTTTTGTGTGCTCTCAGGGCTTTGCTAAATAGCGTCCTTTCAGTTAAGCACAGTAAGGGGTGTGCAGTTCGGATAAGCCATGGGCTGGAACAGGAACAAAGTGGGGCAGCCTCTGAAGATGTCCTGAGGAAAACAGAGTGGCAAGTAGGACATGATATCCACTGGGTATGGCAACCAAGAACAGATCAGGCAAGCAGCTGGCTTTACAGAGTCTAATGGAATAAGTGGAAAGTCCCCAGAGTGGCTGAATACAGAGCTGACCCTTGAACAACATGGGTTTGAACTGCGCAGTTACATTTATTTGCGGATTTTTTTCAATACCAAATAGTACTGCAGTACTACATGATCCGAGGTTGGTTGAATATGAGGATTTGGAACTGGAGACACTGTGGAGGGTGGGGGAGGGGAGACTATAAAGTTTTATGTGGATTTTGAACTGTGTGGAGGGTCAGCACCCCTAACATTCCCATATTGTTCAAGGGTCAACTGTAGTGGTAAGAACTGAGGAAGAGGTGATCCTCAGCAGTGTAGACTGCTGACTGGTCAGCCAGCATCAGTGAATTTGTTAGCAGATAAGAGGTATATATATATATATATATATGAAGGAAATACTGGCAAGAGCCCGGCAAAGTTCAAAACTAGGGGGACACTGGCCATTTATTATTCATTTGTTCTGCAAATATTTATTGAATATTGCTATAGACTGAATACTTGTATACCCCCAAATTACTATGTTGAAACCTCATCCCCAATGTGGCAGTATTTGGGGGTAGAGCCTTTGAGAGGGGCTTAGGTTGTGGGGGTGGAGCCCTCATGAATGGGATTAGTGTCCTTATAAAAGAGATCCCATGTGAGGACACAGTGAAAAGACAGCCATCTATGAGCCAGGAAGCAGGTCCTCACCAAACACTAAATCTTCTAACGCTTCGATCTTGGGCTTCCCAGCCTCCAGAACTGTGAGAAGTGAATTTTTGTTGTTTATGAGCCACCTAAAGTATTCTGCTACAGCAGCCTGAATGGACTAAGGCAAATACCTATGTGAAAATGCTCCCAAGAGGAGGTGAATACTCTTGGTTAGATTATGTAGGAAAAGAAGGAAGGACCTGGTTACCAGCATTGGGGCACATGACAGGGCCAGACTAAATACTGGGACATGATGTGAATTCCTTGTTATGGGGCTAGAGTACCTTTAAATGCCTTCTGTTTCCAATCAGGATTTATCCTAGAGCCAGAATGGTACCAAGTAGGGCCTGACAAACATCTCTTAAACTGATAGAACTGTATCTAGCCTACAACTGTCCATGAAACCATTAAATATAGTTGATTGGCTATACCAAATGGCACTGCAGAGCAGAGAACAAGAAACACTGATTTTAATAACACCTTGTACTTGAAAAATACTCCATACTTACCAAAATATTTTCACATTTCACTATTTCATGGGATCCCCAAATTCTCTGATATAGGCCAGGGTGGTATACCCATATTTTGGATAAGTACATTAAGGCACTAACACTTTAAATGGATCATCTCACTCCTGGTTAGCTAGTAGCTAAGTCACTGCTCTTTCCCTTATGCCACTGATTTGCTCATGTGATGCCGTGACAAAACTCTTGGAGGACCATGTTCACTGAGAATTCAGTCCGGTTTTGATTGACTTCTGGGAAACAGGGCCTAGCTGGGTCTGAGCATTCAGGAGGATACTCTCAGCAATAATCATGAACTCAAGTATTGTTTAAGATACTTGCTTTAAGAAATATGCTTCACTTTGAATTAAGAGCGTTATTATCTATTTTAAGGAGATCTCCTTAAATTACTAAAGTAAATTAGCAATACCAGAGATGTAAAAGTATCAGTTTCTAGTAAAAATGCTCCAATTTTTGTGATTTCACCATGTTGCCAAATTGAGTTCCCACAATGGGCTAAGTTACCATTCTAAGCCTTGGAAACATGGCGGTAAACAGAACAGGCAAAATTCCCTTTGTCATAGGGCTTTTGGTCTAGTTGGGGAGGGGGTGCTTGCGCAGGAGACTCACAGAAACCAGATAAAATAGAAAGTATGCCATATATTGATAAATGCTATAGAGAAAAATGCAGCAGGGAATGGGGATGGGATATGTGAGGGGTGGGGAGAGGTTGCAATTTAAAATATGATGGTTAAGGTAGGCTCCAAGAAAAGCTTGAAGGAAATACATCTCTATATACTTCAAAAACTACAAAATAAAAAATTGGTAAATATCCAAACTAGCTATCAATAAGTATTAATGAGTACATACACACACGTATACACACGCGCACACACACACACACATACACACACAAAACCTAGCATTTACTTTTCAAATTAACTCTCAACTCTATTCACTGAGAAAATGAAATAAATTTGATTTTGTGTTTTTGTAGAACTGTAAGAATATGGAATTTAGCTATCACTAATCCCTGCTTTTTTGTTTGCAGACCTCCCACTGTTTTTAGCTCAGTGATAAAATTCCACAATAAATTTTGACTTGAAAAATTTCAGGATATCATGAAATGGGAATGACGAATGAAGGCTATGAGATGAGCAAATATTTGGCAAATCCTTTAAAGCACTTAGTATAAGCTTTGTTAAGTGTGGTGGAATCAAATGATCATTACTGGTTTTATTTTTATCTGGGGTCAAACATAATTAAAATAAAACATTTTCTGTGGGTTTCCAAATTAGCTTAATGATTTACTGGTCTCCAAAGATCTTTGTAGATGGTAATCTTGGCACAGAGCTCTAAAAGAGGGCTCTCTAGATCTGGAAAGAAGTTGGAAAATAATCTGTTTAAAAACAAAACAAAAAAGTCTCAAGAAACACAATGAGAGAATTGTGACATATTGAGAATTCAGTTGAAAGGTGCTATCAGTGATTCTATGGCAGGCTGAGCACTAAAATGCCCAGTTTGTCATGGTTTAGAACCGCAAAGATCAAGGAGAAAATGTTGTAGCTGCCCTCTTGTGGTCAGATTGGAGGTTTTTGCCTCTGTCTCAATACTTTCAGGAAACAATGTTATTGCACCCCATGCTACCCCCACCCCCCTAGCTATACATGAAATAATGTAAGAGTAATAAAACATTTCAAGTTTTCAGATGGGCTCAAAGACCTCCCCGCTTTCCCGCTAACCACAACAAGACCCGTCAAGTTAGTCAACACATACTTTTCAGTTGAGCAAAACCCCCGGCTATTGGTAGATTATATTAAAACTGTGTCCTCTTTCCACCATACCCCAAGGGAAGCCACATGAGATTTCTGGGAGAATTTTAAAGATGATATCCTTAAGTCTACAAATACTTTTTTGAGGGGGAAGTGGTGGGAATTAACAGCAGAGGCTGATACAGGAAATAACAGGAAGCGCTTTGGTACTTCTCAGCTGGATGATCAAGGCTAAACCACTTAACTTGAGAGCTTAAACTTCAGTTTCTTCCAATGTAAAATCAGAGAATTCAAAGGCAACTTCCAATATCCCTTTTAGCTCTAAAACTCTATAAATAAGTGAGCTGATGGAGAGGCAAACTGCTCTTTGGTATCTGGGATTTATTTCCTTTCTGATTATGTGGTTTTATGATTAGTGAAATAAGAGCCATTAGGGGAATTGTGTGATGGAAACTTTGAAAATTGCAGGGCGATAGCGATATTTATAGAAGTGTCCCATTCATACAAGTACTGAATTTATTAACTATCTGCTATGTGCTGCGCATTATTCCAGGTGCAAGTAATGCAATATTAATAGAGAGAAGGAGAATCCTTGTCTTCAAGGTGCTTATAATTTGGAAAAAATTAAATTCATTCATTTTTATGTGGCTTTATATAGTTTACTTTTATGTTCTTATGATTCTGAAAATAACAAGGGGAACTTACCTTAAACTTTGAATATCTCCAAAGATCTTCTAGGTGGGATGGGCTTGAAGCTGAGCAAAACTCCCAGAAAACTTGGGCAAGACCTGGGTCTGGAATCAAAATTTCAAGGTCCAGGGAGTGTGCCTTTTGGTGAAGCTTCCAGTGGAAGAGGTGCCTGGCTATGCTTTGGTCATTTTGAAAACTGTTCTTCCATGAGCCATTTTTTTTTAACCTAAAAGGAAATCCTAATAGGTCCTATATCTTTTTGGTAACTGCCTTATTTGTGCTCCGTTTCATACCATGCTTTGGAAGGGTCAATTCAAAAAGAAAGAATATATTTTAAATAATTTCTAATTTTATTTTAAATTTTAATTTTATCAGGCTAAGATTGTTTTCCTTGTTTTGTTTTTTCTTCAAGTCTTTGTGCATGCTCTGACATCTAAAGTAGAGAAACAATCATAAATTTTGAAATATTAGTTGTTTTGGATGTGAGAAATCGTAAGCTATACATTACTAAAATGAAAGTTGACTTATTAGTTATACAGATATACACATGTGTGTAATGATCAGGTTACAGGATCTTGATAAAAATGCTTATTCCAGATTACAAGGAGTTCTGGGAGGACCTCTTGATGACACAGATTTTTTTCCTGTTGCCTTGGTATTTTCGGAATATCTTACACATCATCTACTATATGTGTCTTTGTTGTAAGTTGGAGTTTGGTTAGATAGAACATTTGAACTCTATTCAACTTGGCAGTGCAAAGAGCCTGGAGTCCAATGATTTGTCTTTAGGGCGGTGTTTAGGGAATAACAAAATATTTCAGAATCATTAAGGGTATTACAAGAGGGAATTTGGGAGTGGTTGAAATGCTTTGTGTACTTCTAAGAAGGCAGGATGAGAGAGATTAGAGGAGGAAAATGGTTTTAAAAATTTCACTTAGAGATTTGTAAATATAGTAAGCATTATTGCAGGTTCGTAATAAAATAAAATGTTCATAAACTGTTAAAAAGATGAGGCTTTTTCTGTTCTCAGTTTAAAAAAACTGAAAAGGTAAAACAGAAAACAATACAGATGTTACAAAGGCAGGGTCATTGATAAGTAATATTAGAGCTCCCTCCTGACCAAAGATATATCTGTTATGAAGACTTAAATACAGGGTGTGTGATACCATTTTGGTACAAATAGTGATACCATAGATTACTTCTTTAAACATTATTTTCAGGTAGATAGGCTCTGAGGAAGGTAGTGTGAAGTCTTGGAAAGAACACAGACTGGGTTCAGAACATGCTGGGCAGTTGGCTCTGTGGTCTAGGATAACATTTTCACCTCAGTTTCTTTACTTGTAAATTGAGATATTTCTCTTCTCTCATAAGCTTATCCAGAGAAGGCTCCATGCCTTCCCCTCCCTACATTTTCCAGGTTTCTAGAAGAATTTTACTATTTATCTGTTCTCTGAGATCATGCCAATCAGAAAGGCCTAAAGAGTTAAAAGAAGAGAAAAAATAGTTTAGATGGTATTATTTGGGTTAAGCAGTACATGAAAATTTAAACTACCTCTCCTAGCTATGCCAAACAAAGAAGGATGTTTTTAATAGTAAAGGCAAATGGATCTTAGCCCTATGACCTATAAGGAAACCTGTTTTTTTGGCTTTTTGTTTAGGTATGGGGATGTGGAGAAGAATAGCTGGTGTTTACAATTCCTGCATG
Organism: Aethalodelphis obliquidens; assembly: GCF_003676395.1. Taxonomy (NCBI): domain Eukaryota; kingdom Metazoa; phylum Chordata; class Mammalia; order Artiodactyla; family Delphinidae; genus Aethalodelphis; species Aethalodelphis obliquidens. Next base: position 2,304,952 of record NW_020837984.1, read on the forward strand.
TATGGCTCAAAGGCTTGTCTAAGCATAAGCAAGTGATTGTGATTTGAACCCGGTTGTTGATTGCTTTTTACTCAGACCTGTTTCCTACATGCATTTGTTTTTTCCTGTCATCAAACATTTCAGTGATTGGGTGTACATTATTGAATGTAGTTCTTCTGTCTTTATGGAATGTAGTTCTTCTGTCTTTCTGTCTCTATGTTTAGAGCACTGCCTAATTCTGGATCACAAACTCAAATGCATGTGCAGGTAAAAAGTGAAGCACGGTCCACCTAATACAACTGTGAGCACTGGCAACTGTGGTGAATTGGAGAACATGTGCTCAGTCCAGAGAGTAGTCACCAGTCAGCAGCTTGTTTCGTTGAAAATATGGGCTGTATATTGCCAGGATCTCCCAAATTTTTTTGAGAGAAGTCAGAAATATAGGCTTCAATGTGAAGTCTCCTGATTTTTACACCACCGTGCAAACCAAGCAGAGCTTGTTAACTGAGGAGTGCAGTTTGTATACTCTGATTCCAGCTGAGATTAGCGCCTCTTTGTTGATTTGCCTCTTAGTTGGGTGATGAATAAGAGCTAGATAACCTGGGAGAAATCACAGTCCCACCACATACTACCTGTGTGATCTTGGCAAGTTACTTGGCAACTCTGTCCCTAGGTTTCCTCATCTATGAAATGGAGATGATAATAACAGTACTTATAGGGTTTGAGGGAAGAATCGAATGAGTTAAACTATGTAATAGTGCTTGGGATGTAGTAGGTTATATTGAAGTGTTTAATATTATTAGAGCCTCTTTCGTGTCCTCTCATTAGGAGGCTGCACCCTCTTCCTATGAGGCCTGGGGAGGGAGAAGGAAAAAAAAAAGGAAACAAACCTTTATTGAGCACTTCCTGTGTACCAGGAATTATGCCAGATTCTTTGTATGACATTTTCTCAGTTTAATACTCAGGTAGACTCTTGAGCAGGTTTTTTCTCATTTTACAGTAGAGAGAACTGAGACTCTATGAGATTCACTTGTCCAAGGCAGAGTTAGGATTTGGACTTAAGTGGATCTGATTCCAAATCCCATTGTTGTACCAGAAAGCTTTCCATGCTTGACCCAGGGAGATTTGCTGTGAATTTGATGCCTGACAGGATCTCTTTCATAAAGAGATTTAAGGGATATTGCCTCCTAAATGAATGAACTTGGGTCAAGATTAACCAGTGAGAGTTTTGTTACCCACAAACCTACTACCCACCCTCTACTTCACCCTCCAGGCAAGCCTGAGCTCCTTGAGGGCAGAGACTGGGTGTCTGCTCTATCTGAAGCTCCCAGCATATTCAATGAATTCAAGTGTTTATAAAGGTATGAAAGAGGGACTCAATATAGAAGTTTCTCAATCTACACAGTTTTGGGGAGTCGGACATGACATGTGACAAGTCTAGCCAGGCCAGCATAGGACCTTAATTACTTCACTAAAAGCCCACCAAATGTTATAAAACCTTTGCCCTCTTTCTTAATAGTGTCCTTTAAGATGTAAGTGAATAGAACCAGACTGGATGGAAGGAGTGGAGGTGTGTGTGAGGAGAAGGAAGAAAGAAGAGAAAAAAGAATGAGTGGGAAATCTGTAGAGATAAAGAGAGCAGGTGGTAAGCAAGGCAAAAGCCATTGAACAAATGTCCTGTCAGCTGCACAAAATGATCTTAGGCTCAGATGAACTTCCCAAATTAGGACAGAATCAAAAATTACACACAACAGTTTCTTTGGAAAGCCTTTTCCACCTCAACATGCTGTTTTCTGCTGAAAACAGCTTTTGTTTTTGGTAGATGGAATAGAGTATGAGAAGTTTCCTTAGAAGAGTAACTGCTATTATAAATCACATAAAGTCTTTCCCAATTTGGGCTTAAGTCACAACCATCTACAACTCTGAAGCTGAAAATTATAAAAATCTTTCTTCTGGCTGGTGATGTGTTTTTAAAGGATTTTAATGCCTCTTCCACGTGAGAAGTTTGAATGTCCATAGATCTTGCTATCCTTGCCTCATTGACTCAAATGTGTTAGGAATCAGTGAAAGTATCAAAACCACAAACTAAATGATTAATAGGTCTGTTTTCAAGAACCAAGTGGAAACCAAACAGGCAAGTAGAAGTACAGTTCCCACTCTGTCCCTTTATCACTTTGACCTCTGTCTCTCACTAGGTGGAGGGTATTGTCAGGTCTACCGTGTCATCACTTTGCTGCTCTGCTTTATTCTATCCAGATGGAGTGCCAAGGCCAAGGGTCAGGCAGGCTCACAGATGGACCTTTGGAACTAATCCAGATTCAGAGCAACACTGAACCCATCCATCCAGAGCCAAAGGTTCGTGTCTGAATGAGTGTCCAGCAAGTACTTTTCAATAAGCCTACTCTAGAGTATTGTTATTTTCTGACCGAAGGAGCTCTGGCAAATTACTTAACCTTTCTGAGTCTCAATTTCCTCATCTGTGAAATGGAAACAATCCTAGAACCTACCTCAAATGTTTGTGATGATTAAATGAGTTGGGTTTTTTTTTTAATATTTATCTGGCTGCATTGGGCCAGTTGTGGCATATGGAATCTTTTGTTGTGGCATGCGGGCTTCTCTCTAGCTGTGGCGCTCCGGCTCTAGAGTGCACGGGCTCAGTAGTTGCACGACACGGGCTAAATGAGTTTTACAGCATATAAAATGCTTAGAGCAGTGACTAGCACATGTTCATTAATATTGTTAATATTAATAAAAGGTTTTAGAGGTGATATTGATCACAGCGGATGATCATGTTTGCATTGGAAATAACCTTTTTTGAAGTGCTTTGATTTTGCAAATGATTTTAAAAGGCCCTTGGTATGAGATCAAGCACCTTCATTCACCACTCTCCAAAAATTAGCCATTTCCATTATGGGCAGACTTCTATCCTTTCTTGTGAATTGTCCAGACTTCCAAAATGGGATGTAATATGGTCTTGTTCCTTGGAGGGGAAAATGGTATAACTGTACAGCAACTATATGTAGGTAAAGCAGTGATTGATTAGATGATTAAATATGATTTTTAAAAATAAATCAAAAGGGAATGGAATTCACTTTTTTAAAGAACTGCTTTGTTCCATTCTAGATTATTTCTCATTTTCACTAAATGGGACACAAAATTGTCAGGCCTAAATAACAATTTCACAAAGCTTGGTTTTCTAATTCATACTACAGGTGTTTTCTGATCAGTGGAAACCACCATTGTCAATTCTCAGGGACTGTTCTTCGGACATTTCTCTGTATGACCTTACTGTAGGTAGGAGAACTGATCGGCATTATAGTGGCCAAATAGAATTCAGAATTGTGCTCTACAATCACAGTTCATTTAAAATATGCTTCATCCCCAACATATTCCCTTGGTGAAGTTGGGATGGGGCAGTACAGTACAGCAAAAGGCCACAGGCTTTAGCACCAAAAACAAGTGGATATACCACTTGTTATTGAGTGTTGAATGTAGTAATTATTCCAATAAATTTATGGAACAAATGGTTCTCAAATTTTAGCATGGATCAGAATCATCTAAAGGCTTGTTAAACATGGATTGTGGACACTACACCCAGAGTTTCTAATTTGGTAGGTATGTAGCTTGGCCCAAGAATTTGCATTTCTAACAAGTTTCCAAGTGAAGAAGGTGATGATGCTGGTCTGAGGACCATACTTTTAGAACCACTAGGATACATTAGGTGCAGTAAATTAAGTTCAAACGGTTCCAGAGTTGGGCCAGAGATTCCACAACTATAAATGGGAAGAATATTGACTTGGAAAGTTTTCTGTGAAGATTAGAGATACTGTGTAGAGGTACCCAGCCCTTAGTGGGCAGTCAAAAAATAGTAGATATTATTCCCTAGAGTCAGAAAGCCCTGGGACTCAAGTTCAAGCTCTGCTGATTGTTGACTGAATGATCCGTTGTAAACTCCATAACCTCTCAAAACATCATTTATTTGTAAAGTGGATGCTATTGTCTGAATTGTGTTCCCCCAGATTCATATGTTGAAGCCCTAACCCCCAATGTATGGTATTCGGAGACAGGCCTTTGGAAGGAAATTAGGTTTTCATGAGGTCATGAGGGTGGGGGTCTCACGATGGGATTAGTCTCCTTACAAGAAGAGACCAGAGAGCTTGCTTGCTCTCTCTCTCCACCATGTGAGGACACAGCTAGAAGGTGGCCTCTGCAAGCCAGGGAGAGAACCCTCACCAAGAACCTAACTGGTTGGCACTTTGATCACATTCTTCTCCAGAACTGTGAGAAATAAATTTCTGTTGTTTAAGCTACCCCGTCTACATACTTTGTTATGGCAACCTGAGCTAACACAGTGGAGTTCATCCTTACCTGGTAAATTAGGGATATAATGAGATGCTGTGTGTACGGCACTTGGAACAGTGTTGGCTACCTGTAGTAGGAGACAGCTAATGAGTTTTAGCATTATTATTTACTTTCATCACTATGCCCTTTCTTCCAATTGTGTTGTAGGATTTCTTCTTATGTTAACTTTGCAAATGTGATTGTAAGCTGATTTCAGGGCATGTAGGTGAGAATGATAAGTAGTGAGGGCTAATTCACATTATTGCCTTCAATATTATTGCTACAGATTATTTTTCTGTCCCAGCATCTCATCTTTGGATGAGCACATACTTATATAAGAACAAAAACACTATCAACCCTCTTTCTGGGCTCAGCCTGTCCAAGAGAGTAAGCCATCTCCTATGGCTTATTTTCTGGTGATGTTCATTTTTACAGAACACACTGGTCAGTTGTCTCCTGGGTGGTATCTTGCACATGTGTTTCCCATTAAAGTAGCAACTGAAGAGTGGCAACTGTGAATCTTTTCTGGCTGGTACTCATGTTCTGTTTTCTTCCGTAATTAGCCTTGGGGTGGAAGTTTTTGGAGGAAGGGAGGGGGAGGCTTCTTTATGAATTGAAAATTAGACTTGATGTATATGACACTGGGCTAAATTGCTCAAACTTAGCTGTGATAAAAACTTCCCCTGATTCTTTCTCTCTCATTAAAGTTTCCTCATTTGTAAGTAGATTCCTTAGGCTTTACATTTCTACAATTGTCAAGCATGTAACTTTCTTTTAAAAATAATGTTACAATATTAAAGACTTGATTAAGCTTTAAAAGTGAAAAGAAAAAAAATGAAATCAAATGCTTCTGATTATTTTAGGGGCAATATTTCATCATGATGAATAACATTATTGGAATCACCTAAACATGAGTGATTAAGCTATCAAGGGGTCACTTTTAATGGTTTTTATTATTTTACTTATGAAAAAACATTATATACAGCCATCTGGGAAAAGTTTGGCAGTTTCTTATACTGTTAAACATACATGTACCATGTGACCCAGTAATCCTATTCCTAGATTTTTACCCAAGAGAAATGAAAATTTACATTCCCAAAAAAACTTGTACACAAATGTTTATAGCAGCTCTATTCATAATTGCAACAAACTGGAAATAACTCAAGTATCCTTCAATGGGTGAAAAGATAAACAAACTGTGACACATTCACGCAATGGAATACTACTCAGCAAGGAAAAGGAACAAGCTATTAAGGCAGGCAACAATTTGGATGAATCTCAAAGGCATTTTGCTGAGTGAAAAGTTACATGACAAGGGTTATATTCTTGACATTCTTAAAAAGATAAAACCATAGTGATAGAGAACAGGCCAGTAGTTTGCCAGTGGTTAAAGGTAGGTAGAGGATTATAAAGTAGTAGCACCAGAGAATTTGGGTGTGTGTGAAAATTATTCTGTAACCCTGATTGTAGTGATGGTTCCATGACTATACATGTAGTAAAAATTCATAGAACTGTACACCAAAAGAAGTCAATTTTACAATGTTAATTTAAAAAAAAAAAGATTGGTAGGGAGGAAAAAAGACATTATGTCTCTTTTAGGAACATAAGTGATTGTCCCAGAGTGTTATGCAGTGAGATTTTTAAATGTGTGTTGGGTTTAATTTATTATGAAATTTCTGTTCAGGTAGGAAATGTCAGGAAAATATTTATTTTTGATTGTGTGCATAACGAAAGGAAGGAGAAAGGATGGGTTCAGTTTTACCCATGGTTTCCACATACATGAACAACCAAAAATCATAGGGACAATATAACGAGTTAATAGTACTCATAAGTTGCTTTTTGAAATCTCTAATCCTCACCACTTATCAACTTTCTGATCTCCATTGCATTTTCAAAAATGGATTGCATTTGGATTCTGAGTCTGAGATGCTTGAGATGGGAAGTAGTTGGGTCAAAAGTTGGAGTTCACTTTCCTTTATACTGCATATCAGCTATTCATATCCTACCATCTGAAACTAATTTGTTGTGTGTAATTTATTCCATAAAGTTGCTGGAATAAACAATGCATGCACAGCTCCTTAGATGTGTATTCAGCAGGGACTTGCTTGCCTGTGTGTGATTTTCAGCTCTCTGAGAGCTTTCAGAAGTACCATCCAGCACTTGGGATGTCACGTGGGTTCTTGGAGGGCCTATTATTTATAAACTAGGGTACTTGTTGTGTGTGGTTTGTTATCTGTGACTGATGTGATGTGGGCCACGGTCCCTATTCCTAAATTGTTCTTAAGTCCAGATCAATAAGTTAGTAATGGGGAACAGACATGCCCACTCTGTGCCTCAGACAAACACAAGAGGATTGGGATTGTTTGGTCAAATGGGTGAGAAGTTACAGCATTGTGGTTTGTCACTTTCCTCCTAGGAAATGCAAGGCATCTCAGATGGTGCATTTTCCATGGTGGCAGTTTGTTTCTGGGTGTGACCTGACTTCACTGTGTTGTGGATGCTAAAGCATTTCACAAAGTTCCTCCTTGTTTCTGGGTGTGACCTGACTTCACTGTGTTGTGGACGCTAAAGCATTTCACAAAGTTCCTCCAACCCTTCCACCTCCCATCCTTATTGCCGGGAGCTTTTCTGGGTGATGACATGATATGGAGGAATAAGACACAGTCTTTCTCACAGATCTCACAGATTTCTTCACAGTCCTCACAATGCAAGCAAGTCCTTCTCAAACTACACATTCCAAACCGCATTTTGCCTCTTTTAATGGGGGCAATATGGGTCACTTCTAGAGCTCTTTCTCTCAAAAATCAATATTTTCATTTTGCCCCCATAATTAAATCAAACTATTAGGCTTAAAGATTTCCCTTCTAAATCCATACACTATTATTATCACTTTAAGATAAAGAGTACAAATCATTACAGAATATTCTAGAATGCTCTTGTCAGTTCTAGAAATATACTTTTGAGTTCCCCCTTGTAGCAAAAGGATTCCTTCTCTAGGAATCTTCTAGCTCACACTTGAACTTTGGCACATGGTTCCCTCTTGGCTGTTTTCTTGGAGGTCATTAATCCTTATGCTATTCAAAAGTACTTTTGGAACATTTTCTATATATCAGGCACTGTTCTAGATACTGAAGAAATAAGACAAAATCACAGGGTTCATGGAGTTGGGGAAGGAAGGGAATAAAAAGGAAATGAAAAATAATTTTAGAACATGTGAAATGCTAGGAAGGAAATAAAACATGAATAAGATAGAGTGATTGTAGGCATGGGGAGAATGCATTACTTTAGACAACAGGTGGTCATGTAAGACCTCTTTGAGGAGGTCACATTTGAGCTGAGTCTATAAGTAAGAAGCTGGCCATGTAAAGATTGAGGAAAGAACATTCTAGAGCAGGCTGTTTATCTGTCAGGCACTACACTCTTCATGTTTGAGAGGTGGAGGTGGAAATTGCCTCTATTACCATTTTAACTTATAATCCCCTGAAGGAATTGTTTCTTCTCCTTAAACCTTGGGCTGTGTGGGTTTGGAGGTCCTAGTGTCCAAGAGAGGACACCACCACTATGGAATATAAATCATAATTCTGTGAAACTGGAGGTTGCTCTTCTGTAGCTGGTCATAGGCCAAATAAATGAGTTGAATAGGGATGTGGTGGGAATCCTCATTCTTGCTTATTTTAAGTCCTTCATGAAGGCACTAATCTCTGCAATCCCTCCAGGAATGAGGCATTGATTTTGGTTTATTATTTTCCTAGGAGAGGCAGTTCTAGTAACTTCTACTCAGCCTTTCGCACCATAGTAGCCAATTATGGTCAGGAAACCAATGTGGGAATTCTGCCAGTTGTTGAGTACATCTATTCCAATTATGCATTCTGGAACTCAGGAAATAACCACAGGATACCCACTGGGCCCACTGTGAGACAGACCTGAGCTAAAACTCTATTGATCATCTTACTTCCAGCCCCTTCTCTGACTGGTGGACTACTGTGACATTTTGGTTCTTCTGGAATTAGTGTTAGTTCAAAGCCAGTGTCCAGCAGTCCCCAAAAGTTCTGATTATTACCTTTCCCTAAAACATAGTTACCCTGATAAAAGGCTATAGGTCCCTTTGGGTATGGCTGAGAACAAGATTAACAGCATAAATTTTTGACAGTATACTGGGGTCCTTCCTCAAGGTGGTCTGTCCTCCCCTTCATTCCTGGGAACTAAGAATCAGATTCTTGTTCTGTAAACTGGCTCAGGCTGGGAATTGATTGAGGGTCGTGACTCTGCTTTTGTGATTCATGTTAGATTTTTGTTCACTTGACCTACAACTTTTCTGCTTATATAGATAAGTGGGAATTTAGTAGCCTTCCTATCTATTTCACTTCTAGGAACACCATGATTAATCACCCAGTGCCATAGGTCTGCAGGAGTCAGACTGTCCTGAATGCCACTTTGACTACTGTCCATTATGGAAACCACGCCCACCCTGCCTTTGGTGGTTGAATGCTGCCCTTTGACCCTTGCCACTTGGGGATTCAATTACTTCCATCACATTTAGGTTTCCCAATTCAGTGATTACAGTTCCACTGTTAGGTCTGGCCTACAGAGAAGAGCTCTTCAAGGATCCAGGGTTCCCTCATGAATTCATTTCTCACAGTCATGGTGAAAGATATGCCTCTGGACCATCCCAGGATGTGTGAGGTCTTAAGTGAGAAATCCAGTCGAACATTCTAATCTCCCTAAGTCTTGAAATCCCTTCCTCTACATTAAACCAAAGCGAGTCTGGCATTTCTAACTCACTCACTGTGAACCACGTTTTGGTCCATGTTTTAGGCAACCAACTAACCAAACAGACTGTTAGAACCCTTTCTAACTCCCCGAGCTGCAACAATAGATGCAGACTCTTTACTTAGTGAGCCCATATCAGTAAATTCAGCCTGATTCAACTTTACGTTTCTTCTGCCATTATCCATTATCTTATTATCCATTCCCACACATATTCCCTGGATTTCTGATTGTGTAAGTTAGAAGACTCAAGTAGTTCTTTTGAAGTGTAGTGCAGCTCCTTATGGGTCACACTTTGTACCTCACCTTTAGGGGCCTGTTGGGACTTGTGTCTAGTTATAGATCTAGAAGCAAAGAGGGGTAGTAAGGGTAGGTCCTGAGTACAGTCAGCATCGTCTTGCATGGAAACTGTCTCAGTGAAGGCCATCACGGATTCCTCAGGCAGTACAGGATTAATCCCCTCACACTGAGGGAGCTGGGGGGAGAGAGGTGGAGAGGCCACCCCAATGGCAAAGAAGACTCCTCAGAATATAGGGGCTCAAGGTCCCCAGCTTCATCAGGGTCTTCTCACAGGTCCCCATTCCAACTTTCAGGATCCTATTCCAATCAATCCAATCCAAGAGTTGGATATATTGGTCTAGAGCTAGGGAATAGTAAGAGTGAGCAATATATGAATTGTGATTCATTAGCATATAGATAGTATTTAAAGATAACCCCAAGCCCCTCATGAGAGACCCTAGATAGAGAAAAGGCCTGAGGACCTAAATAGGAAGGTTTCTAAACTTTCACATTCAGGAAAGAAGAGTTTTCATGCTCTGGAAAGAAGAGTTAAAATGCTATTTTCCAGTACAACCAACTCATTTTTTTCAAACAATTACTAAGAGCCCATTGTGTGCCAGTAAATCTTCTAGGTGCTAGGGATATCACAGTGAACACTACATGGTCCCAGCCCTCAAGCTACCTACATTCTCGTGAGGAAGACAAACGATAAAAAACCCAAACAAGTATATAACCAATGTCAAGTAGTGATAGGTACTGTGAAGAAAAATAAAGCCAGGTAAGGGGATAGAGAGTGATAGGCTGGGGAGGGACAGGGAGGGGAATGGGCTATGTTAAATAGAGTGGTTGGAGGAGGTGTTTTTGAAAAGGAGTAGAGATTTGAAGTGAGATAGCTAGCTATGTGAATGTCTAGAGAATGGAGCAGAGTTGGATATGTCAAGCAAGGAGGAATGGAAGGAACTGACTGAAAGGGAGGCTAGGAGGCTGATTCTGTAGGGTCCTGAGAGGGAGATGGAGAAGCAAGGGGAGAAAAGAAGAGGACCAGAGGAGGAGAGGGGGAAAGGGGGGAGGGAGGGAGAGAGAAGGAATGAATGACTATGAGTAATGTGAATGAATTGGGAAGGCAGGAGGAAAGGAGACGCAAAAAGATGTAGAGAAAGCCAGGTGGGCTGGGGATTTTATTGGCAAAGTTTAGAGAATTGAGCTTGAGAGGCTCTAGAGCAAGTATGGGGCCATTAAAAAAGAACAAGAGAGGAGATGTCTAAAAGTATTGCTGAAAGTTATGAATTGTTTTTCCTTTGATGTTCTTCGTCAGATATGACAAGATGATTTTTACAAGTACTTATGGTCATTGGCCTTTGTTTCTTTTAATGTAATACTCCACTGGAACTGGGCCTTATGGTGCATATTTGGGTTATGTTTAAATTTAATAAACCTTAAATTTATGTCTCACATTACCTGCAGGAATGACTTCTCAGAGATCCTGCATAGTAGCCTTTTCTCCCTTTGCGGAACATATTTACCTGAGCCTATGAAAAAATATATAGTACATGTATAGTACACAGTATATAGTATGTAACTGATTAAATTGCTCATCAAATTTATTTATTTTTATTTTTTAAAAATTTATTTATTTGTTTATTTTTGGCTGTGTTGCGTCTTTGTTTCTGTGCGAGGGCTTTCTCTAGTTGTGGCAAGCGGGGGCCACTCTACATTGCAGTGCACGGGCCTCTCACTATCGCGGCCTCTCGTTGCGGAGCACAGGCTCCAGATGCGCAGGCTCAGTAGTTGTGGCTCACAGGCCTAGTTGCTCCACAGCATGTGGGATCTTCCCGGACCAGGGATTGAACCCATGTCCCCTGCATTGGCAGGCAGATTCTCAACCACTGCGCCACCAGGGAAGCCCCAAATTTATTTTATAATTATCCACAAAAGTTGTATTATTGCTTGTATACAATCATGTTTGATCCATGTTAAAACATATGTATTTCAGGACTGTTACTCCTCTGAAAACTCTTGATTTTACACAAAATATTATAAATTGGTTTTCAGACTTCTCCCTTTACTAGAATGGAAGCTCCATTAGGGTAGTGACTTTTCTCACTGCTGTATCACAGGTGCCTAGAATAGTAGCTGGCACATAATAGGTGTTCAATAAATATCTGATAAATGAATTCATAAGTGAAGCAAAGTAAGATTGCTTGTCAAACCACCTTGACCCGTAAAGCTAGAAAATGCTGGAAATACAAATGAATTTAAGCTAGTTGAGAGTATACTTAGTTATAATATGTTATCTTTTATAGTAATTGCTTTGTAGCATTTTCTTTCTTATAATATTTACTTTAGTGGTAAATGATGGGAAATAATCTCTATTCAAATAGCAATACCTATTTAAACTCCATAAACTTAAGTTAAAAAAAAAAAGATAAGCAAAGATGGCAAACCAAGTATATCTACTCACTTTTCTCACGTTATAAAAACAATCAACAACGTTTACATTGTTTTATTTAGTACCTATTTATTCAGCAAGGAAGATACAAGTGTATTATAGGCATAAACATGGAACTAGATTAACTTCTCTGGTTCCATGAACAAATCTATAAGAGTGGTAGGCTAATGATAGGTGTTTTAGCATCTTGGGACCAAGAAACATTTCTCTTTAGGGTTTAATTAAAAGTGCTTATTTTATTGTATAACCATAAATACATCACAGCAAATCTAACTTGAGGTGTTCACTGATGCTTGTTTAGATGCTGAAGGCAATGCATTAGGAACTGATGGTGACTGATTCTTATCCAATCAGTTCCTGATGCAGTATCTGCGACATCAAAAACTCTGCAATAATTATATTAAGTATCATTTATTTCCGAACACAGCAACTTTGTTCCCTTTTATTCCTACATATGAAATTTGCAATTAAGTAACTCTTTTTAACATGTCATATGAGAAATCAATCTGAAGTCACACTAACAAATAATTTCCCCAATTTACGAAGAGAGATATAATAAATGTAATGTGTATAACACTCACTTAGCACAATCATTTATTTCATGGCAAACTACTGTGGATAAGTATTTTTTAGAGAGGGTTTTTAAAAATAGCTATCCTTAAGCCACTCATTCTTGTTTTTTAATGATTATCTTTAAAATATTAAAAAATAAGGTGGATTTGAATAAGACCATCTAATGATCACTTAATTTTAGATTCATGATTAGGATAAACTACATATACATTTTCAAGATAAGTTTATTATGTCTTTTAACCATTCTAGAATTCTAGCTCGCTGAAATGATATGGTTAGAATTAGAGTTAGTAAATATAGGAGGCGTGTGACACCAGGAAGAATGCCCTGGCCAAGAATACAACGCCAAGAATGTTACTGGTTTCTTATTGATAATTTTGCAGGTCAGCCTTTAATGATCTCATTAGAAAATTCTAGCTAGTCCACTAGAATTCCCCCAAATGTAGAATAAATGAAGGGCTCTAGTATTATTTAGCAAATCTATCCTTCTGTCCAACGGAACTTCTAATTTACATGGGCTACTTTGGACATGGGTAAGAAATAATTGGGTAGGGGATTTCGAAGCAGAATAAAGGTGGAGCTGAGAGGTGGAGATCACAGAATGGAGACTGACCAGTCCACTGATTGCTACTTGTCTGTCTTCATTCATCCGGATGGCAAGTAGACCTGAGAGTTAAGCGTTCATCATATTTTTATTTTACAGATGGTGAAATTTTGGAATACATTAAAATACTCCAGGGACATAATTTTCAACTCGTATGTTTTTTTTCTAGAGTTCTTACTATGATCAAATATGTTATTTCAATTGCTTAACAGACATTTCCTTAAGGTTTATATACTTTTCATAGAGAGTACTTCTGCAAAGCTAAAGGACTTGTAAGCAGAATGGTGTTGGGGACCCTAAAGACTTCTGCTGGAGAAGGAATTCTAGGAGAAGAACTCAAAAAGTCAGTCCATTATGATAGTTCCCTATAACTCTCATGGTCTCTCTGTAAGTATAGTTTTGTTTTTTGCAACTAGATTTGACAGATTAGGAAACTGAATTAACAACTTTTGCAGTAATTGGAAAATTAGTATTGTGTCATTTTGTAAACTAGGAGGAATGTGATAAGGAAATAAAAATATGTGAAGAACAGGGTCCCTCAAGATTTGATTGTTGCAATATGTTCTGTGTGATCTCCTCTATGTAGTGTCATTTATCAAAAGTAACTGGATAGGAGTCCAGTTGCCCACATGTCAGGATTCTAGGCTTCTATTGACTATTTGGAGTGCTTAGTCTAAGACTGTAAGTTTTGAAAGCCCTGAGGACTGGGATATGGTGGCTGGGATGGTTAGATATGGGAATATCATTTTTCATTACAAACTGCTACAGGAAATTGGGTGGGGAAAGCGGGATTCACGGAGATGGGTGAAAGGTCCTATCTAGGCCAGTGGTTATCAAACTTGAGCATGGAGCAGAATTATCCAGCAGGCTGTTAAAATACTGTGCGCTGGGTCACACACTCAGAGTTTCTGATTTAGAAGATCTGACGTGGGGCCCAAGAGCTGGCGTTTTTGAAAGTTTACTGGTGATGTAGTCCAGTGACTGTAATTTGAGACCACTGCTCTTAGCCTGGCCCGAGACTTTGTGGTCTATTGGAAACAGGTGATCTTAAACAGGATGGCAGTAAGTGAGTGTGATGATTTAGAAGGAAAAAGGCCAGAAGCAAGCACCTACAGAAGTTCAAGTTTTAGTAATTACTGGATTCAGGAATGTTGTTTGTTAGACATTATTATATTAGTACAGACCTTTTAGGGATACATTTTCAACTTCCTGTTTTCATTTCCTTTCACCCCAGAAATATCATAGACTAGAAACTGCAGTGCTTGGGATTACTTGAGTTTGGAAATATAGCTCGTATGCCTGTAGACTATGCAAAATCATAGTAAGGGAGGACAACTCACAGATGGGCAATCATAAAACAGGGGCATCCTAAAACCCAGGTCACAGTTTTGAGCAATCTTTGGAGCATTGTATAGGCTAAGGCCATCTTCCAGTAATTGAGGTGTCTATAATAGAATTAAAAAGCAGAGCATCACCCTTTCCAGAGTTATCTCCAGGAAGTTATTCCAGAGAGATCCTCCTGATTTGTCCATTCCAACTGACAGACAGTCAGATAGCCAGGGGACAGCCATATCTGTTCCTAGAGTCAATCAACTCCTCCCTTCTCCTAAGGTTTTCACCATGCTGTTCATACAATGCCTACTCATTCTTCAAATCTCTACCCGACCTTCAGTCTAGATGAGGTCTCCTCATCCTTTGCTCATAGCAGTTAACCACTATAATTACAATGGAGATATTTACGTGATTGGCTTAACAACCAACTCCTCCACTAGACTGAGGGCAGGGATGATTTTTTTCATGGCCCCATTCCCAGTACAGAGCCTGGTACCTCACTGGCATTAAGAACTTGTTGAATGGAAAATGAAAAGTGGCTATATTTTATGGGGAGCAGAACTTGAAGCTAGAGTTTCTTCTTGGTCAAGCATGTTGGCTGAGCTTAGCACCTTCCCCATATTTACCCCCTCCAGACCACCATGTTCACTGCTAGTGGAATGTGGGGCACAAGTGCAGCAAGTTTGAGAATATGAGTTAAATAATGCCATAACCCCCAAAGGAGAGTGTGTGGTTTTTTATGAGAAGTTTCAGCATTGAGGATTACTATGAAGAATGTGAAACATAGGCCCAAATTTAGTACCTGGAAGGGTTATCAGTCTTGATGGGCTCTAGCTGAGAATTGAGTCTGTAACCAAGAAGGGTTTCTTTAATCCTGCTCTACCTTAATGGAAGACAGCTCTGACTTGGATACAATGGCCACTTTCAGAGTTCATGGAGACCTTGCAACAATCACTGAAAACATAGGCATTTTTATTTAATTTTGTTTTGTTGTTGTTTTGGTTTTGATATATAATATTTTTTGGAGTGGAGAGGTTGCCAAAGGAAGACAAAGGTGGCACTTTCTGGGCTTTCTACAACTGTTCATCTTCCAGTAGTGTAGCCTGGGAAGGGCCACAGAAAATTCTAAACTGGATGCCCAGAGAAGACAGACATTGTGAGCCTGGGACTACTTTGCAGCTTTTATGCGGGTGCTGCCGGGATGTCTCTGGTTACTTTGACTCTCAGTGACTTCAAAGGCCTTCTTGGTGGCATATGAAACTTTTACTGGCCTGATTTGAGCCTGCCCACATTTCTTAACACATCCATTTGGCTGCAGAGGATAATAAATTCCTTTGATGGCATAAGGGTGGCCATCTAGCTAGCTTGTTCTCAATAATGGAATAAAACCTGCTCTCAAATTGAGGTTTCCTCACAACATAAGGCTCCCTGCAGCAACTGAAGAGCTAGGTCAGCCTCCTGAGCCTAGCGGTCTAATAGAAATGGATTTCTAATGGAAACCTTGACTTTTTAGGCTGGGACTGAAATGTTGATTTCTAGCATTAAGGAGGCTCAGTCAAGAATTATCTGGGGGAATGAGCTCAGGAGGAGACCTTTTCTCAGTTAGGAAACTGTCAGGTAGTAAGGAAAACCAGGAAATCAGTGGAGAAATCATTTGACTCTGGACTTCTGTCACTGTGGTAGGCATGGGGCTGGGTGGTGGTGGGACACGAGGGACTAGAAGTCTATACCTGGAGAGGAAGCCAGACATGTTTAGAGAACATTCAGTACAAGCTTTGGGTACCACAGGTTGATGTGCACTACATGCCAGGACATCTGTTCAGGGCAAAACCAGGCAGCATTTAAAGAAGCTGTATTGGTATGCCCTTTGAACGGGGCCCCAAATAGCTACAAGCTATGGGAAGCACACAGCCACCATGGCTCCTAAGGGCAAAGCCAAGTCCAGGTCCAGAGGTGAGGTCTGATGTGAGCAATGCTCAGAGCCTCAGTGAGTTGGGATCTATGGTCGGGCAGGAACACACAAGCTGGGGGATGAACAGAACATGGCCGTCTGTGCTGAGCAGAAGTAGTTCAGATTTATGGCAATAGCTCAGGATCACAGATTTAGCACATGTCTAAGGTGCAGTCCTGCAGACTCACAATAAGCTCTGCCTGCTTGCTCTCCGAGAGAGGATGGCTGCTTCCACTTTGACTTACGTAGTCTTCAAGGTGTACTAACAAGCCATGGTGCTGGTGCTGGCGATTGAGGCAAAGACTTAGTTCCCAGGGGCCCTAACAAGGTTCCAGATAGTGAGCCTGTTGTACTCCATTTTCAGTTAGGGCTGGCATAAATTAACCCCATCTAACAATACCTTGAATGTCTTACTGGTAGAGATGCCAAATCCTCCCTTTATTTTGATGCTAATAACTACCAGCATGCAATTCTAGAATTTTGAAGTTAAAAAAAAAAAAAGGTCAAATTCTATATGGCTGAAAAGATAGGTGATTTTTTTTTCTTAAAACAGTAACGCAGCTAATTAGTTGCCAAAAGGAGTTGGAGCTCCTGATTCCTCAGTTTCCTTTTTGTTCTTTCATCCTAGCTCTCCTCTTGGTAAGAATTGCTTATCCTATGGTCTATACTCCTAAAGTTTATTTGCAAGGAAGTTTTTTGGAATCTACAACAAATATTTTTCTTTAGAGAAAGTTTATAAATGATTCGGTTCTGAGAAAATCCTATTTGATCTATGTTACCTGTAAACAAGTCATGCCACTTCTCTAAGTAAAACTCTCCACTTGCTTCTCAAGTCATTCACATTAAAAACCCCCAGATCCTTAGGATGGCCCACCCCATCAGTATGCCAACCCCATTTCCTACTAGTTTTTCTTTCACTCCACTCCATCCTCAGCCTTCTTGTTGGGCTCAAAAACAGTGATTCTCACCTCTGACTGCACATTAGAATCCGCTGTGTAGCTCTTAAATAGTGATGCCAAGCCCCACCCCTGATCATTGTGATTTAATTCATCTGTGGTGGAGCCCTTACCATTAGCATTTCTAAAAGCACCCATGGTACCCATATGTGTAGACACTACTGCAGACATCTACAGACAGCAACAATACGCTTACTGCATGTGCAACACAGCAACACACAGTGCCTGACATGTGGTAGGTGCTCAACGATTTAAAAGTTGTTTCTTACCCTATTGAATTACATTTGTTTTCTTTCTTTTGAAAAAACAATTTTCCATCCTTTTTGAAAAATTGTCTCCAAGAATTGGAATTGGGATTTTCTTTAATGTTTGCGGGGGAGAAAGTGGTTATTTCAACTAACAGGAAGGTATAGATGACATTTGGAGAGTTTCACAGCTTTAAGGGGCCCTAATGAGCCCTGAGAATTACTATGAAGCCTTCTTCTTACTAGAGGTAAGTTATTTTCTGGCTTAGAGTTCAGTATTTGTTCTGTTAGTCCAGGAATAACTGGTCCTAAAACTGACCTCCCACTCCTAACATCAATTTCTGGCAAGAAAACCTAATGTCATACTAGTCTGCCTCAATAGCAAAAAGTAATTTAATCAGGCGACACACAGGCTTCTTCTCTTCCTGAAGATACACAGGAGCTATGTTCCAGTCAAGACCTATGAAACAGCGTCTTTAATAAGTTTTGTTGTTAAAGTTAATCTTACATTTAATTATAAATTTGCGCTACCTAATTTGCTTTGTGTTGCTGGGTGAATGAGGAAGAGAAGTGGTCTTCATTTTTTACCCTAAGGAATTACATTTGTTCTCAATCTTTTTGCAGAATACAGTTTTCTGCCTGTTTCCAGGAGTCACCAAGAATTGGAATTAGGTACAGCTCAAAAGTCTTTTGGCAACCTTAGACTGAGCCACAGTGGATTCTAAATTTCAATATCAATTAGGACAATTGAATGCAAAATAGTCACAGAAGGTATGAGGAAGGGCCATTCAATGTGATAATCTGGTCAACTGAAGTTTGAGGAGGGCCTGGCAGGAGATCATCCCCTTTTGCTTGGAATTTGACAGAGTAGCACCTACTAAAAGAGTGGGAGGAGTTTTCAGAAGGAAAACATTTTAGGTTCAGCTTCTAACACACAGACTCCCTTTGTTGCAGTTTTTAAAAAAGCAAGTAGCATTGAAGAAATGCTATAAATAGCACATGAATTCAGTAAAGCCTTTCCAGTGTAAAAGGACTTCAGAAAAAGACTTTAGTAAGATGAAAAGAGGCTGAGCACAAAACAGTAACCATAACAGCTTTTTTGGGGGTCATGAAATAGAAATTTGGTATTCTAATTTTGGTTGCCATGTAAGTCTTTTGATCCATGAGGGCAAAGGAAATTGCTCTGTTTAGCATAATCCCAGAGACCACTGTGGGGGATTGTATGAACATCTCACAGTTGCCAGCTGAGATTAAGCCAACTCACAGCCATCCAGGTTAGACCTGCAAGAAGGAAATCACACAAGTGCCTTGGGTAGAAGCATGGCTTTGTTCACTGAGCGTACCAGCTGAAGACTCGTTTGAAGTCTTGTGTATCCCTGATTTTTTTCTTTTTTTAAATATAAAATCAATCAATTTATTTAATAAGTACTGTGGTGGTTTTAATAATGTCCACAAATTATTTGACACTTCTCCCTCCAGGAGGTAGAGCTTAATTTCCTTCTTCCTCTTTTTTTTTTTTTTTTACATCTTTATTAGAGTATAATTGCTTTACAATGGTGTGTTAGTTTCTGCTTCATAACAAAGTGAATCAGTTATACATATACATATGTTCCCATATCTCTTCCCTCTTGCATCTCCCTCCCTCCCACCCTCCCTATCCCACCCCTCCAGGTGGTCACAAAGCACCGAACTGATCTCCCTGTGCTATGAGGCTGCTTTCCACTAGCTATCTACCTTACGTTTGGTAGTGTATATATGTCCATGCCTCTCTCTCGCTTTCTGAATTTTTCTTGATGAAACATTATCAAGTTAGTCCTCTTGCTGAGTTGAAACCTTATTTTCACACATTTCTGGCATATGCAAGCATTGCATGTGATGTTGTAAAAGTATAATCTTTGCATTTAGAAAGGATTTGTCCTATTTAATCCTTACATTATAAGAAACACAATCAAGTAGGAGGATAGGTAGATGTAAAACCAATCACTCAAAACCCACTTATAAACAAGTTTTACAAAAGATTTTGGGAATACCAAAGCCAAGCACCCTAACATAGCTCCTCAGCAAGAAAACCAACAGTTACGTAAGTGAAAAAAGTAATGACCATATACTCATCAAAGGGGCAGGTATGACAATGGGGGTCCAGGTCTTACCATTTTAGATGGTAGTTTCCATGTTTGTTCATGCTGCTTTATTATGTCTAAGTTGGATTGGGTCTTGAGCCTCAGCCCCTTTATTTAGTCCACTGGGTGGGGCTAATCATTGGTAAGAATAATGATTGAGAAAGGAGAGAGGAGGAGATGCCCGCAGAGGTTCTCCACCACCTAATTTGGGGTATGCTTCAGAGTGCATAAGAAGCACCAGGGGGGCTTGTTACAAACATAGATCCCCTGGACTCACATTCGGGTTTTGATTCTGTAGGTTTGGTTTGGGGGCCAGGATGTGCAATTTGGCAGGGATTTCCCCCAACTTGCCCTCTAGCTTCATTTCACACTAGATCATTCCTTCCCCTGCATTGTAGACTCCAGCTATAACAAACAGCCTGAAGTTCCAAGAATCCAATGAACTGTATTATGCCTTTGCTCATACTCAGAATGGTTTCCTATTCCTCTCTCCCTCCTGAACACACACACATACACACACACATACACACACTTTGTGTAACTGACATACAGATACTGAATCTAAAGACAACATCAGACACTGCTTCCGCTTGCCAACTACAAGTTGGCACTACAAGGATTAAATCATGAGCTGCTGTAGCTGCTGACCTTCAACAGCCCCTGAAAGGTGTTCAGGGTGGAGAGCAGGAATGAGGCACTCTGTGCTCTGGGAAAAACTGGCAGGAAAGGTCTTCAGATAAGTAGATATTTTCAGGAGAAGATTCCATGAGCCCAATTCTTGCATCTCCTCATATCTAGAAAAGCACTAAAATCATTAACCGTGACATCTGCTCCTCGTGACTCGCAAGCCTCTGCTAACGTGTGCTTGACTGCACGTACCGCCCCTCCCCACTAAAATCATATGTAACACTGACCTTCCCCCCTACCTCTCTGGAGCAGTTTCTCAGAGCTATCTGAAATGCTCTTTCCTGGGCTATAGTTCTCATTTTGCCCCAAATAAAGCTTAACTCACAACTCTCACGTTGTGCATTTTTTTTCCAGTCAACACTCTCTTCAGTCTCCCTTCTCTGCGATCCCTTCCGACTTGTACTCTCTCTATATTGGCACCTGTTATACACAATGGTGTTTTCTTATTTTCATGTTGTCTCCCTATTAGGCCATGAATTTCTAAATGTAGGACCATGCTATTCATATTTATATGAACATTACCATATTCTCAGTCATACAATTCTCAGTATAGCACCTGATACTTAATAAGTACTCAATAAAAACTGTTGAACTAAATCAAATGTTTGTTGAAGCAAAGAATTATGAATTCCAGCTCATAACATGTCCTTGAATAACTGACATTTGAGAGAATTTAGGATAGTGATAATTTGCTGAGTTAGAAAAACACCTTTTATCTGGGGGAAAAAATCAGGTAGATATAGAGTTAGAAAACAATTGAGAAAGAACAAGTGAGTATCATCCTGTTTTTCATATGAACTCCTAAGTAAAAGGTTACCTTTTGAAAAATAAAAATGTCTACTCAGTGGAATTTCATATTTGAAATATAGTTTTAAGTTTACCTTCTGGAGTCAAATTGTACAGGATCAAAAATAAATAGAAGATTTTATCCTAATCAAAAAACAAGGGCCTGTCATTTCTTCTGTCTTTTCTCTCAAGGGATTAGGATGAATCAGACCCAACTTCAAAGCAATATGCATGATGGTTCACTTTTCCCCTTTCCTCTTAATCTTAGATTTGATTTTCCTTTCTTCCTAGAAGGTTTAACGCTGACAAGTGATTGTAGAGATAGCAAGAATAAAGATGTAGTTCTTCTTTCCTCTACTGGAAACCATTAGAAAAAGAAGATCATAAATGGAAATACTGTACATTGATGAGGAAGATGAGACAGCTGTGGGTGAACCCGAGACAGGGTATGTCATACCTACAACTGCAGTGGGGAGGATTCTGAAGGGAGAGCACAGATACACACTTTGTTGCTTGGCCCACCTTACTGACTTGCTGTGATGGGCATTTAAAAATAAAAAGGAGGGGCTTCCCTGGTGGCGCAGTGGTTGAGAGTCCGCCTGCCGATGCAGGGGACATGGGTTCATGCCCCGGTCCGGGAAGATCCCACATGCCGCGGAGTGGCTGGGCCCGTGAGCCATGGCCGCTGAGCCTGCGCGTCCGGAGCCTGTGCTCCGCAACGGGAGAGGCCACAACAGTGAGAGGCCCGCGTACCGCAAAATAAATAAAACCATTTAAAAATAAAAAGGAGGCCCGCATATCACAAAAAATAATAATAATAAAGAAATAAAAAATAAACTGGAGGAAACTGATAGAAGTGGTTTTGGTAACAAAAGTATGCTAACCTGGCTAGATAGTCCATAGGCCAGAAAAACTGAAAAAATAGTGGCAGAGTAAAATATCAAGGAGTAAGCTATTTCTAACAGTGTCTATACATCCTGTTTAGAGACTTAAGGGATATCACCAAAGAAAGGGAGCCTCTAAATCCATTGTAGGATGTTTCTACAGGTACCTTTAGGAGCATTGCAATGTATGCATTTGTGATTGTAGTTCTACTGGAGGTTTTCTGTAGATTTATATTTGGATGTAACAAAGAAATTCCTGTCAGGTCATTGGATCTGTTCAGATGGTGGCAATTTTACTATTTCCCTGAAGGCCAGTGATATGTACTCAAAGCTGGAATTATTTAGATACCTCCTGAAAACTTGGAAGGATTATTCTTCTTACTGCAAGTTGACTGTAGAACATAGCATAATGTGTTGAGAAGCCTATGAGCTTCAGAGTAAGGTAGACCTGGGTGTGATTCCTGGTTTTACCACTTACTAGCTGTGGGCTTTAAAGGCAAATTATTTTGTGTCTTGGAGCCTCAGTTTCCACATTTTAATACTTGTGCATGAGATTTTTAAGAGCTAAATGTGATAATATCTGTGAAAATGTCTACCTAGTACAGAATCTGACACATAGATACTCAATTAACTCTAGTTTTATTTTGTTTTAACTTTACTACCATGTGCTTTGGTTAACTTACTTTTTCTATTTTTTAAAAAAAATTTCTAACCTCTAGATTTTAGAAAAGATACCAAAATTCCACTCCTTTTTTATGCTTGTGTCATCTTTATTTTCCTTCTTCCTAGAAAATTTTCATATCTACTGTACTTCTGTACCTTGCTCAAGTCACTGATTTATTACTGATGTACCAGAGTAGACTAGGATGTAGGTCAAAAGGTGTTTCTATTTCTACACTGAGGGACTTCTGAGTTTACATGATGTTTATGGTTTCTTAGGACCCCGTGGTGTCTAGAGTTGACATAAGCTATATTTATAACTCAGTTTTCTCTTCTTTGTGGATATGAGCACTCCATCACTAGAGACATGTTGTTTAGAAATCTAGTCCTCCTTCAGCCTTCAAGTCTAAATTCTGAAACATCTCTGGTCTTTGGGTACTCCAACTCACACTGGACCTGGAGTAGTATTAATTTTGTCACATTTAGGTGTCTGTTGCAATCCCCCTTTTGGAAATTAACTCAAATAAGGCAGAAAATCTATTTTAAAAACAGCTGTAAAGGTGTTGGTGTGTGAGAGGACTTCTAAGAATCCATTCAACATGATTCTCTTCTGTGTCCCAATTTCCTGGCAGTTGTGCTGACTACCTGGAGGTTCCCCGCATGAACTTCCTCTCTTTGATTTCTGGGTGGGAGTCACTCGCCAAGCGATAACCTTTTTCAGGTCTGCTTCCTTTTTACCTTGCCTTCTTATTCTTTCTGGAATTGGGACTCTGAATCCCCCGAGGTTTGAAATATAGCCAAACAGTATTTATTATTTTTGTAGACTTGTAGGCATTCAGAAAATGTTTGGCTTCAAATTGGTTTCAATAAAATAGTTGGCTGGAGTTACAAATGAGCATTTTGGCTGGAATTTTGTTAAATACCAGTTTGAAGCTGAATTTTGGTAAAGCTGCCCTGAATACATCTATCTTTGTCAATGGATTTGTTTGTTTATTAAGTGCATACTTTCTGGATTTTTGTGGGAAGAGAAGGTCAGACAGAGGAGCATGAGGATTAGAAGTGATTACGAATAGAGAAAGGGATTCATGGAGAATGGTGTCTAGAGATAAGGCGTTACGAGAAGGGAGTCTGAGTCATACTGTGCATAAGTGGGTGTCCAGCCCAAGGCTGAAGCCAGAACTGCCATTGAGCTGAGCTTCCCACTGGCATGTTTTCCACATTCTGAATGGTGGAGACATTTTTGAATAGGTAGTCACAATTAACGGCACAGCAGAAGTGTAACTGATATAAAGGATGGCTCCCATAAAAAAGGCTTTATCCTTCTCTAGTTCAAGCTTCTACAAAGGCTTAAAAAGAAGCCAGCTGTACTTCAAGGGACATAATGCATCTTTCATAACTGGAGCCAAGCAGATGAATGAATAACCTCTTCAAGGAAAACCATTAGCAGGTTGGATAATGATATTGACATGAGTAATTGGAGAGAAAGAAATGAAGTAATTGCTATTAGAACAGTCTTTAGAGATTGCCTGTGTATAATTGGATTGTAACCCTTAAGACTTGGCATATGCCACTTTCCCTTTCTTAAAAAAGAAAGAATATTTGGAAGGTCCTCTGGAGACCAGAGAAACAGCAATAGCTAGCTTCAGTGACATGAGGCATTGATCATGGCTCAACGGGGCTGTAGTCGTAGTGGCTGAATCAGCTTAAACCTACCTTCTTTTGTAGAGTACACATGCAGTAAAAGAAAGAGGGAAGGTTATCCCAGAAATTTTTAGGTGACAGTGTCTAGAATCTTGGACCTCTGAAGATTCTTACAACAGAGAAAAAACTTTAGTCTCTAAGTTTGTCACAGTTTTATAAGACAATACTTGATTTGGGATGGGGAGGAGATGCTAAAGGCAACAAACACAAAAGAATGGAAAATGACTAGGTACTTGAAGCTTGGAAAGCTTTTGGTCTCAAGGACAGAATGATGGGCAAAGTTGGAACAAGGTTGACTTACCCATTGTCTGTTCCTTAGAGGCTGGGGCCTGGTTTGAGATTTCTTCTCACAGTGCCTGATTGGGTCCCAAAGGCTTCTTATTGAGGGTTTGAGTGCCATGCCACAATCTGGCAGGATGCATATCCTGCAAGAAGGTGGTTATTTCAGAAGCAAATGCATCCCCATGGTCAGTTTAATTGGCTAATGACCCAGCAAAATGGTGTAACTCCTACAAAAACTCAGCTTTTAAATTTTGATATGGGATCCCAATATCTGTTTCATAGGATTGCTAGGGGCTTAAATAAGACTATTTATATAAAGTACTTAACAATGCCAGATATAGAACACTTAACAAATGGTAGCTGCTATTTTGTTATTCCCTCAGCATTACAGCAATTTGCACAGGTTAAGAAATTTAGTATCTATATGAGATGAAAGATGTTCACTAAATTTATTGTGGTAATCATTTCATGATGTATGTAATATGTAAGTCAAATCATGCTGTACACCTTAAACTTATACAGTGCTGTATGTCTCAATGAAACTCAATGAAACTGAAAGAAAAAATGAATGAGTTGACTCTATTGTCATAACAAAACACAACCTTAGCTAATCATACTACTATTAATAACAATAATGAAATCTGCTATTTACTGAGTAATGACAAGGCCTAGCCTTATACTAAGTATTTTATGTTGATTACAACCCTATCAGGAAGGTGTCTATAGAAATCAAACTAAAAACGAGAGAATGTCCAATAGCAGTACTTTTCCATGGAGTGGCAAGGAAACATGGGTCTCACTTTCTGGAAATACAAGTTCCAGAGGTATAGTGAGAAAAGGAAAGAGAGAGAGAAGGCATAGTCATTTTCTAATCATATGAACCCTTCTTAAAGAGGAGTTTGAGAAAACCACTGAGCCGGCACTTGTAAAAGGACATCTGGAGGTTTGTGGGCAGCAGCAAGGGTAGCTAGAGATAGTACTGGGAGGAAAAAATGAAGGGAACATTTTTTTGCACTGTTTTTGAGATATTAAGAAAAGATCAGGACCTACTGGAGAAAATAGGGGCCCAGTCTACAGAAGAAAGCCCATGAAAAAAAAAAAAAAAAAGCCTGAAGGGGGAATATCTGATGGGAGGGAGGCCCTGAAAACAATCTCTTAGAATTGAGGTTGGAGAATAAAAGTCCTTAGAGCAAGAACTGAGGGCTGTAGGAGAGGCAGAATAAATACTCCCTGGTGAAATCAGATATTCTGATTGTGGGCTTGCAGGTGTTTGGGGGAGGGGATGTCAGGACTCTTCATATATATACATTTGTGTAAGTTATTTTATTGAGGTAAATACACTTACAGAAAAGTGCACAAATCACTAGTGTACAGCTTGATGAGTTATCACAAAGTGAACATACCCATGTCACCACCACCCATGTCAAGAAAGAGAACATTATCATCTTTATAAATATTTACTACTCATCGTTTTTATATACTTAACTTCTTAAATGAATTTATATCCTTCTACATAGATATTTAAAGTCAAATGTGGTCAGTTAGAGTGTTTTATATATCAAATGATAAAAGAGGGCTTGTTCTAAGAATGAGTTAAGGAAAACACTTAAAATCTGTAAAATTCCATAAAAGTGAGATATTTAAAAATCTGAATAAAATCCTGATTTTAAAATCATAATTAAATCCTGAAATAAGGGATAATTTTATGTTCCTCCCAAACTCATTAGGGCATTGAAAATTAGGGTTCAAAGGGGAATTCCCACTTGAAAAAGGGAACACCTGGTCTTTCTTGCTTAAAGCCTTCAAGAGCATACAGTATCCAGCACTGTTCCAAGCACATGGTGTGTTCAGCAAATATTTGTCAATAATGATAATGGCGATAAGCTACTTTTTTCTTTTATTTATTTATTTATTTATTTTTGGCTGTGTTGGTCTTCCTTGTTGAGTGGGCTTTCTCGTTGCAGGCAGCAGGGGCTACTCTTCATTGCAGTGCGTGGGCTTCTCATTGCGGTGGCTTCTCTTGTTGTGGAGCACAGGCTCTAGGCGTGCGGGCTTCAGTAGTTGTCACCCATGGGCTCAGCAGTTGTGGCTCACGGGCTCTAGAGTGCAGGCTCAGTAGTTGTGGAGCACGGGCTTAGTTGCTCTGCAACTCTGTGGGATCTTCCCAGACCAGGGCTCAAACCTGTGTCTCCTGCACTGGCAGGTGGATTCTTAACCACTGCGCCACCAGGGAAGTCCCAATAAGCTACCTTTTTCATATAACACATAGTGATCCCTGGCTTCCCTAAGGCAATAACCTGTGCAAAGAAATATGACTTTTAGTTCTACTGAAGCTCCTGTTTGGAGCTTCAGGGGAAAGAATAATCTATGTGAATTAGTGGTGATGTTGTTTTACACACCACTTGAAATGATCTTGCTCTTTACCTCAACCCCTCCCCACAACCAAACACAGCTCTGAGTTTTGCAGAGATGAGGGAGAGGATAGAAGGAGGGAAAGAAAATAAGAGGTGAGACAATGAGGAGAGGAAGTAAAGAAGGGGAAAACTAATGCTGAGTTAAAGCTACTCAGGAAAGATGTCTTTGTACTTTCTTTTGCTTCAAGGAAGTAACGTTACAACTTAGCATAACTACTAAGCACACCTTTGATTAGATCACATTTCATTATGTGCTTCTTTCACTTTGGTAGGTAATCATTTATGAGCTGAAGGACGTTCTCCATGGCAGCCACGATGGTGGGTGACCACCAAGACAGAAAATTGAAAGCTATTTTTCAAATGGAAAGGTTATCTATTTTTTACATATTGTAATATCCTTAATGCGTCCTTCAGATGAAACTTTACAGAAGACAGAGTTGACAAGCAATGTGTACATTTGACAATGAGTAATGAATTTGGTAACATTTACCTGTTTATGAGTGCTAATTCAAGCCTGGTCTTAGAAACCCCCCAAATTATCCCTGCTGTGCTATAATATATTAATGATTTGTTTTGCCTTGATTTTTAGGTTGCCAGCAGAATTAGGAAAGGATGAGGTCTGTTTCAAAATTATGTGTGAATTTGATGGTTTGTCATGTCCTCAGCAATAGAAAGGCACAATTTTAGCATTTATGCATTTGTGTTAAAGTATAAATAGATGCAGAAGTCATATGAACCTTTCTTCCTTGGTGCCCACTCTAGGCAGTGGATTATAACTTAGCAGCTTTGAATCTGAGTCAGCCATTTGGCTTGCATCGCAAATTGAATAATTCTATAGGGCACTTTGAGAAGAATATAGACCATTTACATAGGAATACGTGTCCTATGGTGCAAAGAAAACTGAGGTCTAGTTTCAGGTTTACCACTAATCAGTTGTATGACCTGTGGCCACTTAACCTCTGGGAATTAAAATTGGGTAGTAGTTAAGATGATGGACTTTGGAGTTCAACAGAATTGGCTCAAGGCCCTTGTTAAAACTCTAGGGGCTTCATTTTCTCATCTGCAAAATAGGACCATTAGTAGGCTGACTTCATTCAAGGCTGTTAGAAGGATTAAATGGGACAGTGCATGTAAAATGCCTAGCATGAAGTCAATGCTCAATAAATAATAGATTTTGAGTAAGTAGTCATTATTTTTCTCTCCAGATCTGAAATGTTAATTTCTGTGAATGATAGAGCTTCTGAAATATCTGTCAGGATTGCATCCAGTTAGGAATTTCAGGTTCCGAAGGGGTGGCACATTATAGCCAAGCTTTATTTCTGCACAGGCCCTTGGGCACTGGTGTATTTTAGTTACATATTTATTGAAAACCTTGACATCTCTTGAAAGAGGATGAAATCTGCTACCCGGTCAGAAGAAGAAAGACTATGTGAACTCATTTGGTATAGTCCTTCAAGAGAAGCTCTTTGCTTGCCCTAAAGATGAGGGGTCTTGGGATCACCAGAGTGGGACAAAGGAACATGGCTAGGCCTGGCAAGGAGGATGGTCAAAGACATCAGGCCAGTGTCCTTTGGAGGGGATAGTTATGGGGGCAAATCAATACTTCCATCAGCATTCTTTCTTTTACAGTTTCCATATCAATGATGGGGGGGAAATAGCAAGAAACCAGGCCATGCCCAAAGCTTGCCTAGTTCACCCCAAGTATAATAACAACATCCTACATCTTTTCAGCTCTTTATTGTTAGCAAGTGGTTTCCCAGCCATAGGAAATAAATAGTAAAGAAGATACTTTGTTTTAAAGATGAGGAAATTGGAATCCAGAGAGGCCATAAGCGGAGTCAAATATTCACAATCCAGGTTTCCTGACCCATAGTTCCATGCTTGTTCCTCCATAGTACTTTGTCCCAGATGTATAGTTGTGCAGATACAGATAATTTCTTTCTTTTCCATTTATGTCTTTCTGAGCTTCAATGTCTTCATTCATAAAATGGTACTGTTTATATTAGCTTCCTTACCAGGTTTGTGTGAGGACTAAATTAGATAATGTGTATAGAGTGCTTCCTGCAGTAGTAGCTATTAGTTGTTGCTATCAATATCTCCCCTTGGGAGGTTGCTAAGTTTCTAGCATCACTTTTTATTGTATCCTGCAATTAGCCCCATGTTTTGAAAAGATTTTGTATATCAAATTGCACATAACAGTTAGTAATTTTTTATTATTATTGATGGCATTGGAGCTCCTGATCAGTAATTGCATCAATACTGAATTGATTTAGCTCCAATAAAAGCAAAGAACCCTGATATTTAAAGAGCCTCTTCATCCTCGTCTAAGGAAACGTCCTTCTTCGGGTTGTCTGAGGTATCTAAAACATCTTGCTGATATCTAGCACTGTCTTTGCAGATTTTGGACATAGTTGGGCTCTCACTTTTCATGAATAAGCCAAACCTTATTATTATAATCTGAGTGAGTTGGTGTTTTCTGTGTGATCTAATTCAATTTTTGAATGTTACCATATTTCCATCATATCATGGGAAATTGTTGTGGTACAGAAATAATAAAAATGAATTCAGTATGAATGAAACTGAAGATAAATTTTTAACATGCTACCAGAAGTTACTGATTAACAGGCAAACCAAAATTTCAGACACTCCATTCTGATATACAAGAACTAAATTGTGTATTTTATTCATTGTCATTAAAGGCCAAGTTCAGTTATAATTTTTAATATTTTTGGGGTTTTGTGTTTCTTTATCCTTTCAGCCATGCAATTTTTATAATATCAGAGAGGAAAGGAAACTAATTTTCTTAAGTACACAGAATTAGATCTTTTATAGCCAAATTTAACTGTTAAGAGGGAAAATTGTAAAGGATATTGAAAAAGACAAATTTATACAACTCACCTCTTATTTTGAAAAGATGTTACATAGAGAATAAGTCTTGAGTCTTTCAAATATTATTGTGTCAGTCTAAAATAATTTCATTGTGAGAGCATTTTCCTTCTCTGTGTGCAGTCTAAGTGCGTATTTTGTGCTCTTAGGAATAAATTTCCAAAGCTGTGTGAAGAATGTAGCAATAAAATCTAATAAGAATTATGGCTCATGACTTGAATGATGTCAGTACCCTTTTAATCGTCCCAAACATGAAAACGCTTTCTCCTCCTAAATAAGATTTCTTAACTCTTTATTTCTAAGGAAGTAAGCAGCGCTCTGCAATTTCTTTGGCAAAGTAAGAGTTAAAGGAAGATGTTTCATTCCATTATTAATGCTTATGTTTATTACTAAGATAATCAATGTAGAAAGGAAACGTATCCTAGACAATAATACTTTTATGACCCCACGTTATTTTGGCTGATTTCTTTCATATAAAACATCAGAAAATCTCTGAGTTCAGTGTTCCAGCAATAATCTTTGTTTTCTTTAAGCCAGTAGTTCTCAAACTTCAGTGTGAATCAGAATCACCTGAAAGCCTTGTTAAAACACATATCGCTGGAGCTCATTCTCAGAGTTTCTAATTCAGGAGTCCTGGGGTAGGCATGAGAATTTGTATTTCTCATAGGTTCCCAGGTGATGCTGCTGCTGCTAGTCAGGGGATCACACTTTGATAAAACAGCTTTAAGCCTTTTTAACCTTCTTATCTTACAATTTACCTTAGTGGGATTCAACCATCATGAGGCATTTTCCTTCTCTGTGTGCAGTCTAAGTGTGTATTTTGTGCTCTTAGGAATAACTTTCCAAAGCTGTGTGAAGAATGTAGCAATAAAATCTAATAAGAATTATGGCTCATGACTTGAATTATGTCAGTACCCTTTATGTATGTATGTCCCCTTGGTCTAGAAGAAACCAAAGTTTAGTAAGCTAGCTATAATTTGGTTATTTGGCTAATCCAGATTTATTTCAAGTCAAAGAACTGCATACAGAAAAGCATGGTTGATGAAACGTTTCGATGCTTGAAGATGTCAGACTGTAGAATCTCTACGGGTAAGTGTGTGATTTCTTTAGTGACATCACATTTGCCTGCAGAGATTTTCCAGTCTGCCACTTTGAAGTTGTATTTAAGATGGAAAAAAAGTTGTCTTCTTTCTACAGTGATCCTTCCAGGACTGCTAGATTTTAAAACTATATTTATCCAAGGTTAAAATTGAATGGGAAAAAAGAGTTATGGTCGGGGTTCAGATAAGAGGGTAAATGAGAATGGACACTCTCTGATTCTGCCACACATCTCCCCAGAGAATGAAGGAAAATGGGAAAAGTGAAGCTTCCCCAAACCACAACCAATCTAATTTGTAACAGTGTTTTAGCCACACCGAAAGTCTTATGGTCAATCCAAGTAAATATTCTTGAGTTTCAAGAAATTTTATCTAGAGATTAGGCTTTGCAATTGGGTTTCTCAGTGTCTTTCTTAATTGACACATGTCTGATCACAAGAGAGATGAGTAGAATGAGGAGGTGTGCTTCTCACTTTTATTTTCCCCATTTCTCTTCTACTTAGTAGCTGTCTTATGATAGATAACATCATCTGCTACTAACTTTTAAAGTGCTGGAATAATGCATAATAAGTAGTATTTATGTCAGAAGCTCAAGAATAATCTGTGAATATTGTGATATCATTAACTTTACAATGTTGGTTTTTTGGTTCATTTTTGAGGAGATACTTTTCTTCCAGAGTTAGTTGGAAATTTATTTCAACATTTGAGTACAGCAGGGACTTTGTATATTTTGTCCCCTGCCATATCTTAGCACAGAGAACAGTTCCTGGTACACAATAGGTACTCAATAAACACTTATTTACAGAGTGGACATTAATTAGGATATTTTTGTGTGTGTGCAAATGCTTATTTATCATTAGAAAGGCAGTAATATATACTTCAAGTCACGTATTATTATCAGAGTGAACATATTTAATTTTAGACAAGACAAAAATAGAACATTTAAGTATGAAAAAACTATCTTGGTAATAAATAACATTCCTATAATAAAATATTTTATAATGGAACTTTAAAAATTAATTTTCTTATAGTCTAACAATGTTATATTATGCTTTTCTGGCATGTAGTTTTATTTCAGATGATGAGTTTTCTAATCCTGGATTATATCCAAATTTATGTAATAATGAATCACAAAATTAGGTTTGATTTTGTTTATACTACACAACAAAGTGTCTTAATTATCTGTTAATCTGCCATATACACATCCTTTGACCCCAAGATGACTTTAAAAGCATCCTCTCAATTGAATTCTGACTTTTCTAGGTAAACCATAAATACAAACTTAACATTAAATCTCTCATAAATGTGTAGAGGATGTAACAGGTGGCCCTGATCTTATGTGAGTGCAGCTAAATAATGTGGTGAAATAATTGGAGCTTAAAAAGATAGAAAACATCTGGGTTTCAAGGGAGAACATTTGCATCCTTTTTACTGCTTTTTAAATAGAGGGCTACATCATTCTGGGTTATGCAGAAAGAAAGGGCTAGTGTTAGGAACTCCATGATTCTCATTCTGTTCATCTGAGCTCCAAAGGGTGGGACTAGTATACTTGGTTATGGGAGAAAGATAAGGTTTCTTATGCCATTTTTCATTTTCTCTTTTCCCATCATGCTGTTTGTTTTATATGTGCTTGAAGGGCCTGGTTAACAGTATCACTTGTTCTTTTGAAGGAAATTTAACGTGTGAATGATGGAATCATAGTTGCCATGTCCTTGATTGTTGATGTCTTGTTTCTTTGCTCCATGGAAAGGCATCATCATTTTAGCTCCATGACTAGGCTCTTTAGAGACAACCAGTCTATAATACCCCGCTTCTGTTCGTTTAAGCATTTACATAGAGAGAGACCCTTCTATAAATGCAAACATTTGACATGTAAGCATTATCTGATATTAACATATCACTACAGATGAATTTATAAGACTAAGCCTACCAGAGATTTAAGGTCTGAAAAAACTGAACAGTACAGTTAAATTCTGAAAGATCAGGAGGCCAGCATCTACCCAGTGGTTCTCAACCCTAACTATAAATCAGAATTATCTTGGAATTTATGAAACAGATACCCATACCTGACCCAAGACCTCCTGAACCTGAATTTCCAAGTTGTGAATTTGAGAATGCTCTATTTCAAAAAAATCAGTAAACTTTATATTTTAGAGACATTTTAGGTTCAAAACAAAATTGAATGAAAAGTACAGAGAGTTTCTATACACTCCCTATTCCCACATACCCACAACCTCTCCTACTATGGACATCATACACTGTAGTGATACATTTGTTACAATCGATGGACTGACATTGATACATCACTATCACTCAAAGTTTATGGTTTAAATTAGGGTCATTCTCAGTGTTCTATGGGTTTTGACAAATATTTGATGACATGTATCTACCATCATAGTATTATACAGAATAGTTTTACTGCCCTAAAAATTCCCTGTGCACTGTCTATTTATCCCTCCCTCTCTCCAACCTCTGATTTTTCCACTCTCTCTATAGTTTTGTCTTTTCCAGAAAGTCATAAGGTTGGAAACAGTATGTAACCTTTTCAGATTAGTTTCTTTCACTTCCTAGTATGTTTTTACATTTCCTCCATGTCTTTTCATGGCCTGATAGCTCATTTCTTTTTGGCACTAAATAATATCCCACTGTTAGGATGTACCCCAGTTTACCCATTCACCTACTGAAGGACCTCATGGTTGCTTCCAAGTTTTGACAACTGTAAATAAAGCTGCTATAAACCATGTACAGGTTTTTGTGAATAAAAGTTTCCAATTAATTTTGGTAAATACCGGGGAGCATGATTGCTGGGTTATATGGTAGGAGTATATTTAGTTTTCTAAGAAACTGTCAAATTGTCTTCCAAAGTGGATGCACCATTTTGCATTCCCACCATGTTCCTGTTGCTAAACATCCTGTCAGCATTTAGGGTTGTCAGTGTTTTGGATTCTGGCCATTCTAATAGGCATGTATTGGTCTCTCATTGTTGTTTTACTTTCAATTCCCTAACGACATATGATGGTATACGACTATTCATATGCTTACTTGCTATCTGTATATCTTCTTTGGTGAGGTGTTTGTTCAAGTCTTTTACCCCATTTTTAATCTGGTTGTTTTCTTACTGTTGCGTTTCAAGAGTTCTTTGCATATTTTGAATAACAGTCCTTTATCAGAGGTACCTTTTACAAATATTTTCTCCCAGTCTGTGGCTTGTCTTCTCATTCCCTTGACATTGTCTGTTGCAGAGCAGATGTTTTTAATTTTAACAAAGTCAAATTTATCTATTATTTCTTTCATGGATTATGACTTCGGTGTTGTGTCTTAAAAGTCATTGCCATACCCAAGGTCACCTAGGTTTTCTACTATGTTACCTGCTAGGACTTTTATAGTTATGCATTTTACATTTAGGTCTGTGGTCCATTTTGAGTTAATTTTTGTGAAGTGTGTAAGTTCTGCATCTAGATTAGTATTTTTGCATGTGGATGTCCAGTACCATTTGTGGAAAAGATAATCTTTGCTCCATTGTATTGCCTTTGATCTTTTGTCAAAGATCAGTTGACTATATTTATGTGGGTCTATTTCAGGGCTCTCTATTCTTTTCCATTTTTCTATGTCTATCCTTTCACCAATACCACACTGTCTTGATTACTGTAGCTTTACAGTAAGTCTTGAAGTTAGGTAGTGTCAGTTCCCTGACATTGTTCTTCTCCTTCAATATTGACTTGGCTATTATGAGTCTTTTGCCTCTTCATGTAAACTTTTGAATCTGTTTTCAATATCTGCTGGGATTTTGATTGGCATTGTGTTGCATTTATAGATCAAAGGCCAAACATCTTGACAATATTGAGTCTTTCTTGAAATCTTTCATCAGAGTTTTGTAGTTTTTCTCAGACAGATCTTGTACATCTTTTGTTGATTTATACCTAAGTATTTCACTTTTTCGGGGTGCTAATGTAAATGGCAATGTGTTTTTAATTTCAAATGCCCCTTATTCATTGCTGGTATATAGGAAAGTGATTGACTTTGCATATTAATCTTTTATCCTTCAATCTTGTTATAATTGCTTATTAGTTCTAGGAGTTATTTTGTCAGTTCTTTCAGGTTTTCTATGTAGACAATCATGCCATTTGCAAACAAATACAGTTTTATTTCTTCCTTCCCACTCTGTATACTTTTTTCGTTGCCTTGCCTTACTGAATTAGCTAGGACTTCCAATACAATGTTGAAAAGAGTAGTGAGAGGGGACATCCTTGTGCTATTTCTGATCTTAGCAGGAGAGCTTCAAGTTTATCACCATTAAGTATAATATAGCTGTAGACTTTTAATAGATTTTAAAAAAAGAGTTGAAATTCCTCTCTATTCCTAGTTTGCTGAGAATTTTTATCAGGAATAGGTGTTAGATTTTATCAAATGCTTTTTTGCATCAATTGATATAATAATGTGATTTTTTGGGGTTTTTTTTGAGTGTTGAGGTATATAATTCTTTTTATGCATTGTTCATTTGATTTTCTTGGTGAGAATCTGTGCACTTATGTTGGTAAGAGATATCGGTCCATTTTATTTTCTTTGTCTGGTTTTAGTATTAGGGTAATGCTGGCCTTGTGGAATGAGTTAGAAAATGTTCCCTATTTCTTTAATAGATTAGGCCATTCAGATTGTCTATTTAATCGTGTGCGAGTTTTGGAAGATTGTATCTTTTAAGGAATTGGTCCATTTCATCTAGGTTATCAAATTTGTTGGCATAGTGTTGTTCATAGTATTCTTTTATTATCCTTTTAATGTTCATGTGGTGTCCTTTCTTGCATTTCTGATAATAGTAATTTGTGTCTTCTCTTTTTTTTTTCTTTGTTAGCCTGCTCAGAGGCTTATTGATTTTATTGATCTTTTCAAAGAACAAGGTTTTGGTTTTGTTGATTTTTTAATTGATTTCCTGTTTTCAATTTCATTGATTTCTGCTCTAATTTTTATTATTTCTTTTCCTCTGCTTACTTTGTAATTAATTTTTCTTGATCTAGTTTCCTATGGTGGAAGCTTAGATGATTGATTTTAGAGCTTTCTTCTTCTCTAATATATGCATTCAATGCTAAAAATTTCTCTCTAAGCACTGCTTTCAGTGCATCCCACACATTTTGATAAGTTGTGGTTTTGTTTTAATTTAGTTCAAAATTAAAATTTCTCTTGAGATTTCTTCTTTGACCCATGCGTTATCAAGAAGTGTGTTGTTTAATCTCTATGTATTTTG
Source organism: Aethalodelphis obliquidens (assembly GCF_003676395.1). Taxonomy (NCBI): domain Eukaryota; kingdom Metazoa; phylum Chordata; class Mammalia; order Artiodactyla; family Delphinidae; genus Aethalodelphis; species Aethalodelphis obliquidens. Next base: position 2,341,184 of record NW_020837984.1, read on the forward strand.
TGATTTTCCAGTTATCTTTGTTATTGATTTCCAGTTTAATTGCATTGTGGTCTGAGAGCATATTCCTATTATTTTAAGGTGTATTTTATGTCTCATAATGTGGTCTATCTTGGTGAATGTGTGCTTGAGAAGAATGTGTAGTTGTTGGATGAAGTGGTCTCTAGATGTCAACTATTTCCAGTTCATTGACGGTGCTATTGTGTTCAACTATGTCCTAACTGATTTTCTGGCTGCTGGATCTGTCCATTTCTGAGAGAGGGGTGTTAACGTCTGCACCTAAAATAGTGGATTCATCTATTCCTCCTTGCTCTATCAGTTTTTGCCTCATGTATTTTAATACTCTGTTTTTAGGTACATTCACATTAAGGATTGCTATGTCTTCTTGGAGAATTAACCCCTTTATCCTTATCTAATATCCCTCTTTAACCCTAATAACTTTCGTTGCTCTCAAGTCTGCTCTGTCTGAAATTAATATAACTAGTCCCACTTTCTTTCTTTTTTTTTTTTTTTTTGCGGTACGCAGGCCTCTCACTGTTGTGGCCTCTCCCGCTGCGGAGCACAGACTCCGGAAGCGCAGGCTCAGCGGCCATGGCCCACGGGCCCAGCCGCTCCGCGGCACGTGGGATCTTCCCAGACCGGGGCACGAACCCGTGTTCCCTGCATCGGCAGGCGGACTCTCAACCACTGCGCCACCAAGGAAGCCCTGATAAAATAGTTTTACCTGAGGGCAGGCCACGTTGAGAAGAACAGAATGCTCTGGCGTATTTCAAAATGTTTTTTTTTCCCCCCTGGCCCTGATGAGATCACAAGTTTTTTCTCCAATATATATAGCTAGGACCTGGTCGAGGTCCTGGAGGTGAAACTCACAAAAATGTGGGGACCCTTCTATAACTGAGTCCTTTCAGAGCTTTATTCTCAGACTTGTCCACACTGAGCCTCTACAATTCATCAATTATAATGCAGGTTTTCCTACATTGGCACTGGTTCCTGTGGAGGTTTCTCTCATGGGTTTCTGCTCCAGAAAGTTGTGACTCTCTGAATTCACCTGTCTCTACAGTTTTGGGGGAGTGGGTTGTCCTGTGAACTCACTTCTCTGAGGAAGCTAAGAAAAGTTGTGGATTTTTCCATTTATTCAGCTTTTGACTTATTGTTAGGATGGAGTGGGGACTTCTGAGCTCCTTACATGCCAAATGGGAAACCAGAAGTCTAGAAGTCTCTATTTCTCAGGATGACTCTGATGCTTGTATGGGTTTGGATTAGCTTTTAAAGTTTAAAAAAACAATGCCATCTTGTTTCAAAGAAAATCTAAGAATTTATAAATTTATTTTAAAATATAAAATTGGTAAAGTGGGGGCTGTTCTGGTTTTAGGTGCATGTGTGTTGGGGAGGGAAGGACCCAGAGTTTTATCTTCTCAGACCCTCGGTTGATGGCAGCCCCAAACTTCCTCTGCAGAATCCCTCATTTGCCAACCATGCTGCTTTCTCCAGGATGGGGTTAGGCAACTATTTCTGAAAACTCTTAGTCATGGTGGTGGTGGTGGTGGTGGTGGGGTGTGGGTGCCTGTATGTATCTAAGCGGCCAGTCAAGGCAAGAAGGACAGCACCCAAAGGGGCACTGACTTCAGATATTTGCCCTGTAATCACCACTGAAAAGTGAAGAGGGCAGGAGGGTGATGCAACTGGAATCAAAGTTAGAAATCTGTTCTCTGCGCAAAAAGGCCATTTTGCAACTTGCCTCCTTTAAGTGATCCTGTTAGTGCTGGGCTATTTAGTTAACCCAGACTAAGGGGATGTTTTAAAGGTGGAGGATTGCCCTGGTGATGAACAAATACGAGAAATAAACTTCCAGTGGGGCTGGGTTGCCTGCTGACTGTGATTTCCTGATGATCTATAACAATGGTTATTCACTAACAGCTGGTGCATGTCTCCCTCAGACAAAGCCACTGGGAAGCGCAGGTGCTCGGATTGGTGAACCAGAACTGTTTCCCTGGTAACAGTTAACTAGCACGTGTTTTATTGTTTCCAACTGCTTTTCCTGGGGTATTTGCAGGTGGTGGGAGATGCTTTCTTAAAGAGGGGTCATAACCTCATGAACTTTCAGATGTTGCAACAAATTGGGGAACAAAACATTTTATTCTCTTTCAAATATATTAAGTAAATCTTATTACATAGCATTTTCAAGACAGATGCAGCCCAACAGTTTTTCTATTTTGCCATTATTTCCAGATGTTATCAGTTTTAAAGTCAGAGTTCCATTTTATGATCAGGATCTATAGGAAAGTAAAATTAGTGATATGTATGGCAGTAAAAAATTATTTTGGACTTTTGGGGGTGTGTTCTAGCTCTATATTTTGCTATGAAATATGAGATCAAACCATAAAATGTGAGTGTATTTTTTTTTTTTTTTTGCGGTACGCGGGCCTCTCACTGTTGTGGCCTTTCCCGTTGCGGAGCACAGTCTCTGGATGCGCAGGCGCAGCGGCCATGGCTCACGGGCCCAGCCACTCCGTGGCATGTGGGATCCTCCCGGACCGGGGCACGAACCCGCGTCCCCTGCATCTGCAGGCGGACTCTCAACCACTGCGCCACCAGGGAAGCCCCAGTGAGTGTATTTTTAATTGGCCTTTTAATGGTTTGTATATTTTGCCTCTTCATTAATTAATTTAGCTCATTGTTTTTGCCTCTGCTGGTAGTTTTCTTTATTGTTTTTAATGCACCAGAAAATTTACAGTGTTGCTATAAAATGCAAGACCAAATAAGATAAGACTTGATCATATTAGGATTCCCTTCTATATTTATTTTACATTGTTTTGAAAGGATCAGTTAATTTCCAGATGGATAGCTCCCTCTTCTGTCTGGTTTGCAGAATTCCCATCTTCTGAAACCATAGATGGAAGATAACAGTATGTATCACAGAATTCTCTAGCTTGGCTGTAGGTTGAATATAGTTACTATCAGTAGAAGAGCAAATTCATGAATTGGAATGTGGAGAATGCTTCCATTATAATAATTTGGTTTAAAATAAATCATCAACCCTGCTGAAAATGCTGGCTGAAAATAAATGAAAACATTCTTTTAATACTGAACTTTATCTGAAGATATCACTGAAAAAATGCAAACCTGATCAATCACTTGTCTGAACTCTGTTTGAAATACCTGGACTTTGGTTAAATAAGCATTTGTCACTTGATTTGCATAGAATTAAAACAATATTGCAACTCAAGGCTTCTCTTGAGCCTGATTTGCAAGGCCTTTTCTGGTAAGAGTTCTTCATGGGTTTTCAAACATGCACCTACTTATACATTAGATCAGTGATATTCAAATGCTCTTCTCCAGGACCTTAGAATTTTTTACAAAGTTAAAATTTTTTTTTATCTTTGTTTCCTTGGATACAATTTAATCACTAAAGCAAGAGTTAGGGCTCTGCTCTGAAAATGAAGACACAAACATCTATGACCTAAACTCATAACCCTAGAACCAAAAGCACTGATAAAACTGTATTATAATGATGAGGTACTTATGTACAGTCTTTGTTTCTGTAGACACTATGAAGTGAGAAAATTTGACTATGAAGAGGAAAACGTGGATTCATTCAGGCTCACCTCTCTTCTACCCCTCAGTGGCAGGGTGCTGGGGATTATATGACCCTAATTATGTGAATATATATTAAATGAGCACTGTTCACAGTTCTCCACTTTACTTTTTTGTTGGGTAGGCACATCTAGGGACGCTCTGAAAGAGAAAGCTCATTTTACCTCATACATTCCTGTTGGGTCACTGTATTCTTACTTTTTAGTTTTGTTAAAGGGTTATCAGGAACAATTTGAATATAGTGGAATAAGAATCAGAAGACTATTATCAAAATTTGGAGACTTAAGCATACATTTAAAAATTTTTAATTATGTCTTAATCTCCAAGTAGTGGAAATAATACTCTAAGAAATAAAGTATTAGATAGTAAATCTCATTTGGAATGAGGGATTGTCAGAAATCATAGACCATAGTACACACAATTCAACGTCCCCTTTCATAACGCTGAGTCTGGAGAGGGTAGTTGTCTTGTTGAGGGTCCTGCAGCAAGGTGGTTACAGAAATCTTTAGGTTTTTCTGGCTCCTACTGGAGTGCTTTTTGACTAGGCCACACCTTTTCAGTGGTCAATGAGTTCTTCACTACTAGGCTGTGGAGTCATAAATATGGAGTCTGTGATTTCTTTCTCCCTCCAAGTGCACAGACCCTCACCCCCATTTCTCAGATTTGCAGCCGGGTGGCTTAATAGCTCAGTGACTTTAGACTAGTTAACCAAACTCTCTGTGCTTTAGTTTTCACTTCTATGAAATGAAGATATTAATAGTACATCTCTCATAGAGCTAATACCAGTGATGTGCATGGCACAGTGCCTGGCACATAGTAAGCACTTGATAAACATTGGCTATTATTTTTATTACTGTAATTTTCTACCATTCTTCACACAATGTGCACCGTGCTCTTTATTTACTCTATAGCCCATAGTAATCACATTCTAAAACAACTGAAGCTTGTATTCCCATGTTCATTATTCACAATAGCCAAAAGGTGGAAGCAACCCAAGAGTCTATGTATGGATGAATGGATAAATAAAATGTGATATATACATACGTTGGAATACTACTGAGCTTTAAAAAGGGAGGAAATTCTGACACATGCTACAACATGGATAAACCTTGACAATATTATGTTAAGTGAAATAAGCCAGCCACTAAAAGGCAAATACTGTATAATTCCACTTACATGAATGAACTTGAGTAGTCAAATTAAAAAAGACAGAAAGTAGAGTGATGATTGGCAGGGACTGTGGGGAGGAAATCAGGGAATTTTTTAATGAATACAGAGTTTCAGTTTTGCAAAATGAAAAGACCTCTGTAGATTGGTTGCACAACAATGTAAATGTATTTAACACTCCTAACTGAATATTTAAAAATGGTTAAGATGGTAAATTTTATGCTATGTTATTTTACCACAATTTAAAACTCTTAAAGATTAAAATAAATAAAACTGAAAGCATATGCCCTTAGAACATATTAGTTATATTAGTTAACCTGGAAGTTTTGACTTTTTGCTGCCAGAGTTCTGGGCCAGCGCTCCGGGTTAGGTTAAGGTTTGCTGGGTGGCTAAGTATGCAATAGTTCGAGTTCTTGAATATCGTATCTGTTTTAGTTCTGTTTCCTTCCTCTAGGATTGCTTATTTCCAGCCAAGGATGGACTTAATTTCCAGGGACTTATAGTTTATGGACTCGGCTGAAATTACAGAAGCACACTTTCCCCACAGACACATGACGAAACCCCACAGAGACTCTTCAAAAAATGCAAACACATGAAAAGCAAATTTGATTCAGCAAGTTTACCATTAACAAAAACTCCTTTGGGGGATGGTCTAAGCTGTTAGAGAGAAGCTTAGAAACGGCCTTATTGAACAAAGTAAGCAAAGAGGTAGAGAGAGAAAAAGAGAGAAGAAAATTTCATCTTGGTTTAGAATTTTTTTCCCCAAATTTCTGTTTAATTACCATTACTGTCTACAGAGATGATTAAAAGCATCATACATTTCCAGGATAAAAAAGCAAGTGCAACTGGAAATGCTAAATTGGCATTTGATAATTTCATATAACAATCAGATGTAAAAGTTGTATCCCTTTTATTTCAATTCAAGAATTCCTTTTATTCAATATTTAATATCCTTTTAAATTCAATTCAGTAACATTTACTGAATATCTGCTATGCAGAGTCTTAGAGAGGGGACTGCTAGGTTGGAGTTTTTTTTTAAGTTTTAGAAGAAGGTAAATACTTCAAAACATTTTTTTCAATGTTCGAAGTAAATGTACTGGAAATAATAATAAATAGCCATCCTTTCAAATAACATTTTCATTATGATCATGGGACTTACATAAACTAAATATTTCCTGAGGAAAATTCTTCAACTATATCGTAGCAAGAAAGTCTTCTCTCAGACATGCTAGTAGGGAACAATCACACGGACGAATATGTCTACTTAAGCCAGAGTCAAAAAAGAGACAAGATATGTACTTCTTCTATCAGCTTGTCAAAAATAGCAACGAAAATGCTTAGTAACAGGACAAGATTAAAGTGTGTCCAAAGCTGTCACTTTCAAAAGGCCACATTTTAATTTTACTTTGTCCTTTTGAAATAACAGTCAGAAGTTTTGCTTTAAATGTTATATTATAAATTAAACATTGAAATACAATTATTAGCTTACTCAGAGGCACTACCACAATCCTCATTTCAGCATCATCTTAATAAAAAGCCTGGGTTTATGAATCCACCAAAAGGCCTCTTATTAGAATCCCAGAAGCTCAATAACAATCCTGAGATCACAAAATACACATAAAGAAAAACATGACTTACCAAGAAAAGTAGCTGTAACAGCACAAGACAAAAGGCAAATTTTGATGACATTATTCAGCTCTCTTATCTTTCAGCACTAGGTACTTTCTCTGACCATCTTAAGGCTCTAGACATAGGTGGGGGAAAAAGAGGGGTGGTTTTAATATTAAGAGCTATGAAAGGTGAGAAATAGGCCCTGAAAAACACAGCAATGTATTTCATAACAGAAACGTTTTCCTTTTCATTCTCAATATTTCTACTTGAACAAGTACCCACCACTCCAAGGATTCTCAATAAAAACATTTTGCCCTTTTGAGAGAGAGACATCATTAAGTTCATTTTGAAAGATTCACATTTAGCTTTTAGCCAAAAGGGAAACTTTGGTTGGCTTTTGAATCCTTTTCAAGTCGTGAAACCTCAGAGAGAAACTAAAGAGAAAGAGATCAGATCTCAGCCTACCTCTTTCAGCCCTTGAGAATTCCCTTTCCAAGTAGTTTCTTAAATAGTGAGGCTGCATCAGAATCCTTAGTTCTTCTCCTTGGAAGTTATTAAATCAGCAGAAAGACCGACAATAACGACACATGAAATCTAAGTTTTGTGTAGGAAACGGACGAGCAGTCTATACTTTGTTATTCACTTGATAGACAGAGCCATTTTGACAGCCCTAACCTTGGAAACCACAGGTCCTGCTGAGCTCAGCAGGAGTCAAACGCTGAGTACCATCTGTCAAAGCTTTATTTCCCCCTCCTTCTTATCCACGCCTTTACTAGAAGATGCTAAAAAGCGATGAATGAAAGTCGCTAACTACTGTTAAACTTGTGTGCATTGTAACACTAATGTTGGTTTACACTAAGAAATTCGCTCTGCAATCTACCAAATTTGAGTGAACTGAATTAGGTATTCTATGTCCTTTCTTAATGGTTATCAACAGAAGAAAGTGTGTGTTGAGGAACTCCAGAATTACACTCCAAACAACTAATGCTACAAAATAAGTAAATTGCACATCATTTGGTATGATTTTGTCAACTCTGTAGTTCAAATGATGAATGGTTTGGAAAGTTCTCAACCCTCAGGATTCTTTTTTTTTTCCTTAATGTCATTTAATTAAACATATATAAAAACAAATTTGCTTCTTTCCAAAAAATAGAGATTACTGAGTTAAACTCTTCATAAAAAGAAATCCCATTCAGAACACTCTCTCTCCCCTCTCTCTAACATAATAAATTCTAAAAAATTAACAAGCCTAATCATAATAAAATCAATTAAATTAGTTGTGTTATATAGCTCATGCTGCACTTGTATAGAAGACAGAATATCTATTGATAATATAAGGGAGCTAGAAATGACATTGCTTTTGATTAAGTGCTACCAAAATGCTACATATTTTTGAAGCACAGATTTATTTTGCATTGCATTTAAAATTTTTGTATATTTAATGAATAATTTTAGGTATCTATTTAAAACCTTTAAATTTAGAATGCCATTTCTAGCACACACATTTCATTCAGAAATTTAGAAAAAGTTTCCGTTAACACAGAATCATACTAGAAGTTTAGAATTTAAGAGTAGAAGAAAGTGCGTTCTTCAGCAAAATTATTCCAAATTTTAATTTTTAGTTAAATTTTGTGCTTTATTCTGACTTATTCTTTATCTGATTTTTCTTCCAATTTCCCCAAATGCTAAAAAATAGTTAAGATATTATGTGTCATAATAATACTATACATATTACATATAAATGCTTGAAATGCTCTATATAAAATATTTTAAATAAACTCCACACCCAGAAGGTGATTTTGTTATCTAAAGTGATCAAGAAATGATTTGTCTTGCAATATCAAAACTAGTTAATTAATAATGAATAGTTTCTAACGTTACAAGATTGAATTTTTGTGCACCAGTTTTGTGAGACACTTCAGCTGCATATATTTTCGTGAACATATAGACAAATGCATTTGAACGAAGTCTGAATAGGTAATATTTGAGTTGGGGCTTTGCCCCTTCTCTGAGCTCCCCTCACCTGTCCTACATCCTAGGAGAGGCTGGTTTCATTCAGGGGCTGAGGAAGGAAGCTGCCTTTGCTGGCAGCCAGGGTCCCTGCTTGGTAAACCTCTTCTACCAGTGTCTTAATGCCTGAAATCCTTTCTCCTGGGGGCAAGAAACTTTCATCACATTGAGAGAGAAGATTCAAAGGCAAAGGCCCTGAAGGAAAGAGAGCATGTGGATTTAAATTAATCTTGCTGACAGTTATTCTAAGAGCAGAGAGAAGCAGAGGTGAGGAGGAAAGGAGGCACCTCCAGATGGAGAAGGGGTGTAGACATGAGAGGCGAGCTTGGGCTTCCTCAGGGTTTCACCTAGGCAGGGCTGGTCAGAGTGTCCATAGAGTAGCATGGCTTTGCATCACGCATGTATAGATTTTCTTGATTCTCATTGTTATGTGTTAATTGTCATAATATCAAAATCTCAGTGTTTAAGGGATGTTAAGGAACATTTAGTGCAACCCTTCATCATTAAGATGAAGAAACTGGAACCCAGACAAATCTACCCTGTGGTTTATCCAAACCTTGGTTAAAAAAAAAAAAAACAAAAAACCATTTTTCAACGGGATTTGACTGTGTTTAAATCCTTCCAGAGACTTTAACTTAATAATTTGCTCTATAGTCTGTCAGTAATAATTATACTGTGTATTTTATATTTTATGTATATAAAATATACTGTAGCTGTTTCTAAAAAGGATGGAGACAAGAAGTTATGTTTACACTGAAGTTTAGAGTTTGTGAAATGCTTTCTGCATTGACTTTCTTATATTCTTAGTTGATCTGGCATAAAAGCTTTTCTTTCTTTTTTTCTTTCCTTTCCTTTTCTTTTCTTTTCTTTTCTTTTCTTTTCTTTTTTTTTTTCCGTAGGGGAGGAGAGTCTAGGAGTCATGCATATTGTTATGTCTGTAGTCGACTCAAGCCTACTGGATTTATTGTGCATCTATTAGTTACACAGCTCTTCGGTAATCTGGAGGAGGGTGTGGGGAGGAAAATAGTCACTCAGTCATTCAACAAAGATTTATTAAGGATCTGCTCTGTGCTAAGAACTGGGGAGACTTAAAAAAAGCCCCTACATTCATGGAAGCTGCATTTTAGCAGGTGGGGTAACAACAGGACAAACAGGGACATTAATTATAGAATCATGCAAGTATTATAAAATTACAACTGCTCTAAGTAGCCTGAGGGAGGGAGACTTGAAGCTTTGAGTGGGTGCCACAGGGTGAGCTTTTCCTGTCAGACAGGCTCCCTGAGGAAGTTGTGACTGAGCTGAGGCGCTCTGGGGAAGGGCAGAGGAGAGAGATACCCAGGCAGAGCGAACAGTGTGGGCAGAAGCAGAGGTCACACGAGCCAGTGAAAGAGAGCTGGAGTGAAGGCAGTATGGGATGCAAGGTGGAGGGTCACAGGGAAGGCCAGACCTCACAGGGCCACGAAGGCTGTGCTGAAGATGATTGGGCTGTATTCTAAAAGCAACGGGGGCTTCCCTGGTGGCGCAGTGGTTGGGAGTCCGCCTGCCGATGCAGGGAACACGGGTTCGTGCCCCGGTCTGGGAAGATCCCACGTGCCGCGGAGCGGCTGGGCCCGTGAGCCATGGCCGCTGAGCCTGCGCATCCGGAGCCTGTGCTCCGCAACGGGAGAGGCCACGGCAGTGAGAGGCCCGCGTACCGCAAATAAATAAATAAATAAAAGCAACGGAAGCAAGTGGATTGTTTGAAGCAGCATAGTAGTGTGGTGACCTGATTAGATCTGGTTTTGAGATGACCACTTTGGCAGCCATGTGGGGAAAGGATTGGCTGGGCAAGAGTGGAGCCTTGGCTGGGAGGAGCTGACCAGCTTTTTCGGCGAGCAAAACCAACACACGTCCCCATGGTACAGATGGGGCAGCTGAGGCCTGAGAAATGACATAACCAGGCTCAGAGTCCATGTTTCCTGATTCCTAGGCCAGGTATTGCTGTCGGAACTATCCCACCTTCAAATGTAACACAGATGTCTGCTGCTTGGCATGTGTGCACTGAAAATAATATTGCTTCAGGAGTGTCTGAGGTGCCACCTAAATCTGTGCCCTTCTACAAGGCAGGCAGCCTTGTTTGGTGACAGCCTGTAATGGGCAGCACATTCAGGGAGCTGTTTCTCTCTCCGTCGTGACACCATTTAGTTTCTACTCTCTTGATGACCTTTATACAGACCATACAGCTTAGAAAGCCAATATTAGCAGAACCAATATTTTTTTTTAATCCTCAGGAGAAAACTGCAAGGTGAATATTATTATTGTCTCTATTTCACAAAAGAAGAAGCTGAGTTTCAAAGAGGCTGAGTGCTGTGTTTTCTAGTCTCCTCATCTGTAAAATGGGGATGATAATATTACTGACCCTGGAGGATTTTATGAGCAATGCTGATGAGGATTTTAGCACAGGGCTGAGCACAGAGCGAGTGCTCAGTAATTGTTCATTTTTGTTATTATTATCCATGGAATTCAAAGCCAGATTTAATGATAATTGATAGTAACTGATGAGGTATCATGGTTAATATATTTGTTTTCATCTCCTTTTCATAATAGTTATTTTCTTTTAAAGAAATAGTAAAAGCAATTTAATAACTACCCAAAATTTGGAAAACAGTCATATATATCCTATTTATCTTGATAGAATATGATAGCTTTCATACATGTTTTCCTTTTTTTTCTAGAAGTGTACCTATCTATACATAGTTGGAATCATAGTGTACCACAATTTTATAACCTGCTTTTCCTCTTGACATTATACCAGAATTTTTCATGTTGCTGCCAAGCCTTGGTGAATATCTTTTTTTTTTTTTTTTTTTTCGGTACGTGGGCCTCTCACTGCTGCGGCCTCTCCCGCTGCGGAGCACAGGCTCCGGACGCGCAGGCTCGCGGCCATGGCTCACGGGCCCAGCCGCTCCACGGCATGTGAGATCTTCCCGGACCGGGGCACGAACCCGCGTCCCCTGCATCGGCAGGTGGACTCTCAACCACTGTGCCACCAGGGAAGCCCCAATCTTTTTTTTAAAGAAGTGATTTGCTGAAGATCATGGGGGTGAGTAATGGCAGAACCAAGATTTGAAGTCTTCTTTCTACTATGCTAATGATGCCAGTGGGAAAAAAAATTCTCAAGGCTAAGGTGTGAAACAGCCAGTCATTCCTTAGGGACCGTTTGAGGCAGAAAAAGGCAGAAGTCTAGGATTTGGAAGTTCTGAGTTTGAGTCCTGCCCACCAGTCATGTACTGTTTGACTTTGGTCTTCTTAACTACAGCATAGATCCATTGGTTTTTGCCCATGTTTCCTGGGAAGTCTGAGGCTTAGATAATGCATCCAGGTGCTATTGGAGCAGTATTAATCAAAGCCCTGGTGTGGGGTAGCATTTTGCTCTGAATCCTGAACACTGAGCTGCTCTAAGAAGCAGTAGTATAGTCCATCTCAGACATGAATCTGCATGTGAATCATTTGGGAATCCTGTTAAATTCTGTTTCAATAGGTCTGGGGTAGGCCTGGGATTTTACATTTCCTACAAGCTCCCAGGCAATGCCTGATGCTGCTGCTGCTGCTTGGGCCATGGACCACATGGACCACACTTTGAGAAGCTGGCTATAGCAGCCACTCCGAGTGGTCATTCACCCGCACAGATGACTGTCCCCATGGTGCAGAGCAACCTGCCCATAGGGCAGTTTTAATAAGTGAAAAGCATAAGGATTAATAGTAGTTAGCCAGATGCTCCCGAAGTGGGGTCTAATATGCTGGAGTGTGTGAACTCCCCACCTATTTGTGGAAGACAGTAACCTGGAATAATGGAGTAATAGGGAAAGTCCTGGCCTTTCATTATTATTGTTTCTCTTACTTGACCATAAACCCAAGAATGACTTTTTCCATCCTAGTTTTATATTGTTGGAGATTCCACCAAGTTCCCCTTAAAAGCTGACCAAGGAAATCTGCCAGCAGCAACTTAGAAGCCACGATGCATTGTTACAAATCTTTCCAAACATCTGCTGCATGAAAAGAAGCAAGATCCCGCAATGGCTGAGGGCAAGAGGGCTTCTCCAAAGTGGGATGTCCCAGAACTGCTCTGAGGAGGCCCTTTCTCTGCACGCTGGCTGCCCCGGGAGGCTCCAGCACCTGTTCTTACACACTCCCGCTGGCTTCTGTTGTTTGCAATCACTGTCAAAAGCGTCCCAGGAGAGAGCTGGGACAAGCCTTGTCAGGGAACAAGAAAAGCCCTGGAGTGTGGCAGTTGGCCTCACAAATGTGAAGATGTTCACAGTCCCAGTAGGGACTCTCATTTCCCTTTTCACATCACCAGGAGCCTCATGTCAAAAGGAAATCCTTTGAATTTAGGTACTGTGGCAGAGAATGGTCCTTTGAAACTCAGGTGACATCGATAGCCGAGTTTCATTTTTCTAAAACTGAAATGTCATGAGCAGTACTTGGAGGTACTCCACGGCTATCGGGCCCTGTGGAGTTATTGCCCAGAGAGTTGCATGCTACATGTTCAAGAAGAAAGATTCCTTGGTTGGGAGTAGAGGAAAAGTAGTCTGTGTGTTAGACCTGAGCTTTGAAAGATTAGTGTAGCTTTCAAGGAAACATTCCAAGGGAGAATATGATAAATGTACTTTTATTTTTTATTTTTGTTCCTTGGTAGAATTGTGCAGTTACTTCAACTTGATAGCGCAAGTGGCTCTGTCCTTAAGTGTCATCCTTAAGCCTGCATTTTAGGATGTGTGAACAGTTTTTGATATAATAAAGCCAGGATTTTCAACATTTTTTGTATTTATCTTATTGTAAGCAGTGGGGAAGCAGAATTCTTTTGCCTCAAAAGTTTTTCTGCCTTTTCATTGATTGTCAAAGTCTCAGTTTAAAATTTAAAGTGCAGAAAATAGTTTTTGAAATACAAAGAATACTGTTCAGGGGATGCTTAACTAGCAGATCTTATGTAACTAAAAGTTAACTTAGTAAAAGATACATTTTTGATATGCTAAAAGGTAGCATTTACACTTAAAAGCTGCTTTCTTTTGCATGAACATCGTCCATCCTAATGGCTTCACAATAAAATGAAGTTACAGCCTGGATTTCAGAATATTACTTATTTATCAAAAGTGTAATCACTATTAAGGTGCTGAATTTTCTTCACTCAAAATATTAATATGATTGACTTGAGGGTTTTTTTTGACATCTTTATTGGAGTATAATTGCTTTATAATGTTGTGCTAGTTTCCGCTGTATAACAAAGTGAATCAGCTATATGTATACATATATCCCTATATCCCCTCCCTCTTGTGTCTCCCTCCCACCCTCCCTATCCCACCCCTCTAGGTGGTCACAAAGCACTGAGCTGATCTCCCTGTGCTATGCGGCTGCTTCTTAATTGAGTTTTGATTGTGATAAAAGATGTCAGAGTTACTTAGATTTTTGGAGACTTTTCAAATCTAAATAGCAGGGAAACAATAGTGCAAGCTTATTTACTTTATTTAATGGGACACAATTTACATTTAGGAACTGTTTTCATAGTGAATCTGCTTTAAGCATGAAGCAAAAGGTCTGTCTTTGAAATGTTCTTCCCTTTGTGACCAAGTAAATAACTGGGTTTTTGTTGAACTGATATTTATTATTTCCTTTGGTTCATTTGAGGTTTTATATATATTTTAAAATGAAATAATTTCTTCTATAAATAATTACTTTATTAGAAAACTATAAAATGATGTCTTGAACATTAAAATCAGGTTATTTGGCTACCAAATGAATCACCATTATTTTCCTTCGGAATTTTTAATTCTGCCGTATTACTAGAATTACGGTCTTTTAATGTAAATTAAAAATATGATTTTGGTTCTCAATTACTAATGAATGTCATAGGAGTTTAAAAAGTGTTTTTAAAACTGGTATGATCCGTAAGTAAGGAGATCTGATTTTCAGAATGGCTGGTTTTAGCTGTTGTAGAATCATGGACAAATCAGTGTAAAAGATCCATATAATGCAAAATTCAGAAAAAGGACATCCGGTCACCTTACTCAAAGGAGGATGATGAAAACAATTAGGATTAAAACTGTCAGCCTAAAGGCAGGTGTATTTTCACTGTTCCACAAATAGAGGAAAGTCTTCTGTCAGATGAAATTCTGGTAATTTTTGCAAGGCCTCTTATAGAGGACAATGTCCAGCTTTGAGCTCCCTGCCTGACCCCTCTTTTCAGTGGGAGATATTGCTGAAAGCTTGGTTCTTACCATGACAACCTTCCGCAACAGAGAATGAGGGAGCTCTCCAAGCTTAGGATAATTGGAGCCTTTGTTAAAGGGGAAGTGGCATACTTCCAAGCCTTGCCTCTGCTTATGAATGGTGCATAAATTGCAAGCCTTTCAACCTTTCAAAGTCCCTCTTGCCCTTTTTTAAAGTCAGCGTTGGGATAGTGACTACGAAGAGGGACCTATCACTTCAGGGAAGGAACTGGGGCTGTGGGATTGTGAACTCTCTTTCTACTATCCAGTTTATCCAGATGTAGGAGCACCAGAGAGACTGCTAGATAAAAGCCTGACTTTGGAGGAGAGATGCCTCTGGGTGTGAAGGTGCCCGTAAAGGGGCTTCTCCTCTACATGGACATCCACACAACCTTCACATTTTAAAATTTTGTTTTGGAATAAATCCTTCATTGTTTAAAAAAAAAAGGGCCAAAACTCTAGCATGAACTGGTCAAACCAAATTTTAGTTTTTAGGTAAAAGTAAAAGTAATTATGACATTGTACTTCCTAAACCTGTATATTCTCAAAAAATCCTGAAAGCATACATATTCATTTGTAAGCTCATATAGCAACTGATATACAGAAACCTTTCAATATGTTCTGTCAGAGTGAAATGCTGTTTCATGATATTTATTCAGCCTACAGAGTAGATTTCTCCCATACAATATTCTTCCCGGCAATGTGTATGTTGTCATTTATTTGTATAGGCTTTATGGGGTTAGGCACTTACAGAATATTTTTCATGCTAGACAACCTAAGGAAGCTAAAAGAAGTATGGCATGATTCAGTTTATAGATCATGAGCTAAATTTACATGGAGAGCCAAGTTTCCAGCTTCAAGCAAATGACTTATCTGTAATCTGATACAAGTAAAATGACTGACCTTTCAAATGTTTATTGGGCTTCAAGTGTCCGGAACAATCAATATGTACATTATTGTTTATATTTTATGCTCCTGATCCCATTAATGTATGCCTACAGAGTGCCGGGACACCATTAGTTTCTGATACTTCTGAAGCTATTGGGTGGTATCTATCAAACAGAAAGGCAGCCGCTATTGCCTTGTGACAGTTTTTGCATTTCTTGAGCTCAATGTTTCATGAACTGCTTCTCTAGTTTTGGTAATCAATCCTTTTATTGCTCCGAAGCGTCCTCAATTAAATAATAATGAACCAATTTGTTTAAAACGAATCTTTAACTTGCAGACTCATTAATTTCTCCATTGTGAGTGTCAGAAGATGTGTTCTTGGGCAGGGAAGACCAGAGAAGCTTGGTGGAGTGGACTGATTGCTGGGTGTGGGAGTCACGAGGATGACTGACTGTCTCTAACTGGTTGTGTGACTTTGGACAGGCCTCTTAATGTCCCGGAGCCTCTGGTTCCCCAATTGTGAAGTGGGTGAGGTGCACCAGATAATCACTAAGATCCCTTCCAGTGTGGACATCCAATAAATAATGGGATATCAATATGCAAATATGTGGGCAGCAGTGCAACCTTACCAGTAAGTGCAGAACTGAGACACGGAGAAGTACTTTAACCACCCTACCTCCCCTCTGAATAAGGAAAGAAGGGAAAGCTGCATTCCTTCTTATTTGCCCAGAATATATTGGACTCATCGTAGGCATTGGGAGAGAGGTATTTGTGAAGCATACACATGTATAACAAAATACAGAGCGATATATAAAAATGTTAAATATATAAATACAAGTATAAATATATAAATATTTCATAAATACACATATACAAATATATATACTTTTATGTAGAGCTATAATTATATAACTATATATATATAATTATATGTATTATATATAGACCCTCTTCTTTCACTTTACTTTCTTCCACTCCACACAACTTATCCCTACCTCACCCAAAAAGGGTTCAAAGTGAAAACTGCCACCTGTTATTGAGGTAGAACAGAAACTCTGAGTTGTTCATTGAAGGGGACAGTTACGCATTTCTGTATTAATTAACTCTCTCTTTGTAGGGTTTTTTTATTGGAGAGTCTAATGACTTAAACATCCATGGTCCAATTAAAAAGTTATGACTTGATGAATTGGTTTCTAAATTCTCTATGTTATCGACAAGTTGCTGCATCCCTGAAGCTATGATATGTCATCCATTATTAACTTTGATGGCATTAAAAAAGATAAATTAGATCTTTTAGGCAGAAACGGGTTCTCACAAAGGCAGCCCTTCAAAAGGGGACATGGTCTCAGTTTTCTCTGAATTTCAACCCACTTATTTGTTTGAGTTTATTCTGGTTTCACTGAGACTTTATTGATTGTTTAGTAAACATTAACAGACAATAGAGCTTTCTTAATATAAGCAGATAATAGATAATGTATAATGCAGTTTAAATGATAAAATCCTTTTGCCAGAAATATAAAATCTGCCATAAGGACTGGAAGTGACTTCATTAAAAAAATTAAAATTTACAATGAAAATTTCAGAAAGGAAACCTATCTCTTCAATGGGCAAAAAGTTAAATTTACTCTTAAGACAAGAGCAATAGATAAGAACATATGAATAAAACGTGCTATTTCTAAGCCACATTTAAAGTATCCACATATACATTTTAGGAACAAATTAGCTTCCTTTGAACTCTTGTAGTTTGTGCCAGGATAAGGGTAAAAGTCAATAATAATAAATACAACTTAAAATAACATTCGAAATTTGAGCTCAATAACCATAGTTGATTTATTACAGAGAGAAAATGTTCTTACCTTGGCTTTTGCACAACTCCTTTTTCTTACTATTATTTACTTCTTCGACCTAAAACAATCTTTTGCTTCATAGTCAGAATCTTATTTTTCTAACATTGTAAGTCTGAGTCTACCGTTAAGTTTCCAGTATTGGCTGCAATGCAAGATGCGTTGGGGAAAAAAATGACTTAGGCAAGATTTTAATACCTCAAATTGGACCTGCCCTTTATCCCACAATCCCTTTTGTGTGCCTCATTATTGATCAAACTCATGCAGTTTTTTGAAGCCCTGGAATTACCAAGGCAGTATTTTATTTTTCTATTTATCTCCTTAGCAAAATTGTTGCCATCTCTGACCTTTCAAAAATGTTTATGCCAAGGTGTTCGCTATTAATCCCACACAGGAAGGAGTGAGAAGCCTCTGGGTTGGGCTCTCTTGTTTACCAGAAGATAAGATTTTCTTGCAAAATCAGAGGTTTAGAGGTGGCAGATTTTGGCTGCTATTTTAACTTTCACATAACAATATAGCTTGAGAAGATTAATATTTCCTAATTAATAGACCCATTAATAGG
Organism: Aethalodelphis obliquidens; assembly: GCF_003676395.1. Taxonomy (NCBI): domain Eukaryota; kingdom Metazoa; phylum Chordata; class Mammalia; order Artiodactyla; family Delphinidae; genus Aethalodelphis; species Aethalodelphis obliquidens. Next base: position 2,359,102 of record NW_020837984.1, read on the forward strand.
ATAAGTAAAGAAAGGATAAGGCTTTCTATAAAGTATGCAGTAGCTCTACCAGCCTAGATCTGTTTTCATATCTAGGAAATTCAGGAATGGAGATGTAAAATCAGAGATTAGAAAGGACATTAAAGATTGTTTAATTCAATCCATTTTATTTTGCAGATTGTGAAACAAACGTAGAGAAGTTGTCATTTCTGTTACTTAACCAGTAAAGATCACATCAAAGCCCTTTGACTACCTATCTAATGTTTTGTGATTGTCAGTAAGACCGAAGCTCTACTTGAATGCTGGAGATTATGTTCTGATGTGGGTAGCCTTTGTGTGGACAACAACCTGCTACAGTCTATGTGGATGGGCAAATTTTTCAGTTACTGACAAAACAGAGAGACATTCTCTATCTTATAAGGCCCCACTTTATTTGGCCCTGCTTACCACTTTGACTTCATTTCTTGCCACTCTCTCCATCATCCACCTCGTCTCCACCCTTTCTACTTTTCCTGGGAACCTCTCAAGCTCTTTCCCATGTCGGTTTTCCTTTAGTCTGGAATGATCTTCCCCGAATCTTTCCTCAGCCGGTTTCTACTGGTCATTTAGGTTTCAGCTCACATGCCACTCCTCAGATGGGCCTTTCTTCACCACCCAATATAATAATGAGAATAGTCATATAAGTAATGAATCAGCAGCTAACACTGAGCTCTCAGTTAATGCCAGGCACTGTGCTATGCACTTATAGAAAGCACTTAATTCATTAACCCTCAAGAAAACCCTGTAAGGCATGTAGTATTTTTATTTCCATTTCATAGTCAAGGAAATTGAGGCACAAAGAGGGGAAACAGCTCCTCTAAGGTCACATAGCTAATTAGTGGCAGAGCCAGGATATGAACTCAGGTGGTCTGGCTCCTTTATCTTTCATAGCCCCCTCCCTTGTTACTGTCTAGCCGAATAACCTATTTGACTGCCTTTGTAGATTTTTTGCTAGCTGATTAGATCCCGTTCTTTATCTCCCCTCCATCCCATCAGACTCTAAGTTCCATTAGAGCTGGGACCTTGCCTCTCTTTTCCATTGCTGTTTTCACCCAGGTCTAGAATAATGCCTCTATCTAGTGGTATCTCAATAAATCCTGCATGAATGAATGAATTTGAGAAAAGGCAGCAGAAACAGTGGGAATGAAAGAGGCTGTTGGGCTGCGAGTTGACTCCCTAGTGAATGTGGTATGAGAATCCTCTCAGAAGCAGAAGCAAGACTGATGAGAGTGGGAATAAGAGAGTGGAGGCATTAAGAATGGGCTAGTTTTCAAGGTTGGCAGTAAGGGGAGCAGGGGATGATACATAGCAGTTGTGGTTTTATGCTTTAGTCAGAAATCCTAATGAGAATCTTGCACCCTTGCAACTTAAGAATGCCCTCTTGCAGCTCTTTAATGATTACAGATATGTGAAGACTCATTTCTGTCTCATTTTCCCACCTATTTGACCTGCTGAAAAACCGAAATAATGGCTCGATCACAGATTTGTTGTCCACCTTCATGCATTTCACCAAGGCTACACTCCTCAGCAGTCACTTTCCAGGATCATCCTTGGGGGAACAGACCTTCCCTCATCACTTTCTGTGGAGTCGGGAAGTCTATATAAAATACCCGCAACTTGCCTCTGAATCCCAGAATATGCATCATCTGTCCTTTTCTACACACTCTTTGAAGCTGCCTACGGTATTACAATTATAATTTCTTTTCCTGGAATTTACACCGGGATACAGACCATAGAAATAGTGTCAACTTCAGTGGCTCTGAACCTCCCCTGAATGGCTAACCAGAAATATTTCCATGACATCGTTCTGCTTTCTGATGTGTCCAATAGGTAGCCCCTCGTCCCCACTACAACATTTACTACCATCAAAAGAAGGCTGATGCCAGAAATTTCACTTGTAAAAGCTAACCCCTTAAAAGTGGTTTTGGGTAGCTTTCCTTCTGGTTTCTCTAACGAGGCACTGGTCTGAAATTGCAGGGGGAAGGAACCCTTGGTTTTACAAACACTGTCTTTATTAAGAAGCCAGATACTGCTACTATTTCAGGGAAGGAAATATTTGCCTTCCTTTCAAATGCAGCAAAACATGTTGTCTCTTTCTCAGCATCAATTATAAATCAAGGTTCTCTGCAGAATTCTCTTTTTTTCTCTGTGTGTGTTCTCGTGTTGTTAGTAATTTAGAAAAGTTAATAATTCAAAGAGAGCCAGGCAATAACTGTTAAAGTTCAAGGGCAAATGTCATAGCATGACACGATCTGGCCCAGAGTCTCTCAGAGACGGTGCTGCGGGCATTTGGGATAGACGAGTCTTCCTTGTGAGCAAGGTCCCCAGGCATTGCAGGATGTGGAGCATTCCTGGTCCTGGGTCACAACTTCCAGTAGCATCTGCCAGTTATTGTGACAGCCAAAAACCCCTCACACGTTTGCAATCGACCTGTAGGAGTAGGTAGTATGTCCCTGGCCTTGACCTAGCTCAGGAATCATACACACAAATGCCAGTATCTAGCCAGATAACATAAATGTGATAATCTGGCCCAGTGTAAGGCAATATGGAGTGGTGTATTCTGTGCTTGCTGGGGAATGTGCATGATTTACTTAGAGGTATTCAAAATCAAAGTTTAATAGACTTTAAACTAACTCTTTGAAGCACCCTCAATGTGTCAGGATCACCCCTTCCATTTCCTGACCTTTGCTTTTCCATCTGCCTACTCTTCAATTCCATCACCTTGACCCTTTTTTAAACAGTCGTCTACCCATTACACTGTATTGCAGTGAATTCATGCCACAGTTTTCTCCTCTGCTGAGCTGTGAGCTCCTTGAGGGCAAGGGTCCGTGTCTTATTTTGTCCCTGTATCTCTAACACCTAATATAGGGCTTGGCACATAGTAGGCCTGCCTTAAACACTAGCTGAAAGAATGAATGAATGAATAAAAATCATTCCAGGTCTTTAACCAATTTTTGAGGAGTTTATAAGAGGGATGTTGAAGTTTTAAATTTTCCCTTAGGCAACAGCTGCTGTGGGTTCTTAGAAGGCATCTCTGGGTTCCCTTTAGGTCTTCTTGCACATGAAGCAGGGCTTACTTTCATGTCTCTGTATCTGTTCTGTTTGTTCAGCAGTGCATTGGTTTTGCTGCAGAGTTGGAATAATTTTAACCTGAGATTGTAAAACTTTGTTTCATGAACTCTCACCACTGTGCTCTGCCCAGGATCACATGCTGCTTTCTCAGAGATGTCAGGGTACAGCTGCTTGTAATTCTTCTGTACTAACAATGTGCTCCACTTCTTGTTCCAGTTCATGGCAGGGGACAAGGGATTGCCTCTGCTCTGATCTGGCCTTATTGGCGTTGGGTAGTGATTTTAGTGGAGCTAAAAACTCCTTCCATTCCAAAGTCAAGACTTCCCTGAGTGTACCCTAGATTCCCCTCCCTCCCTCTGTCCCTCCTTCCTTCTCTCCTTTCTCCACTGTCTTCCTGCTGTCTTATTTGGCTATAGAGCCAAATAGGAAATGCGGCATTCAAAGTAGCAGGGTAAATTTATCCTCTGTCCCCAGGAGCTTAAGCAACTGGGTCACCAGGATTTTATGTAGAAAATCTTTTCTACTAACTAGTACATTAAGGAATCCCAGATGCTTACAGCATACCTCATCTTGTTTCCATTCATATTATTATTTCCTGGGAATGTTTTATATTGTTAATGCGCACATTTCTTTTTCTAGTTTGCCCTCCCATAGTCTGCATTTCTTGGTTTGGTTGGCTTTTAAAGAGAGTACACAGCTGTTTGCTTTCCCACAGCCAACATACACATGCCCAGGGTGTTCCCCTGTGATTTTCAAGGCCTGGCTTTCTTCTGATAAGGTCAGCAGCACACACAGCTTATCCACATCTGCTGTGTTCCTTGAGGTCAATCAAAGTATTCTTGCCTCTGGGACTAATGGGAATCTCCCAGAGAGAAACAATTATTGTACTAAAAAAATCTATTGATCTGCATTGTATGGTTCACCAGGTATTTGGGGTTCAGGGATACTTTTTTAAACTGGAAGATCGATTCAGCGGATTCAGAATGAGAAGATGCTAGTGAATACCTTCATGCTATACATTTCCAAGTGTTTGCTGCTGCTGCTACTGCTATAGAATAGCAGAACTCTGAATTCATTTGCTGCAAAATGTCAACAGTGTAGGTCACCTAGCATTATTGACTTCATTGGTTGAATTATAAGTTCATGATAATAGTATTGGGCACAGTCACAGATTAAAAACAATCAATGGAATTGTGATTGTTCCCGTTAGTGTGATTTCCCATTTCCCCTTTTTCTTTGCTTAAATTTGAGGCCTCCTTTTTAATGTCTCCTGATGCTGATCTGTATGGAAATATAAGGGGCAAACATCACATGTTGCAGAAAGCAAGAGCATGGGCCTGCCAACTTTTAGAATTCACTTTTCATGTGATCCATGTTGAAATTGTCAAAAGAAATTTGGGACCAGGACAACATTCCATGTGTTGCCATCCAGATCCAGGAATTGAATAAATAATTAAAACCCTTCGATAAACTATCCACCCTTTGGCTCTTTGTTTCAGTATATTTTTGTTGTGAAATATTTTTTTCCCACAGTTGCAAGCCAGTTAACTGAGTGCAATCACTTACCCTCCTTTTGGAATTAGAAGACCCAGATCTAAATCCCAGTCACACCCTTATCAGCTATTTGTATCTTTGCTCTGGGTTTATATCTGCAGAGTATGAAAGATACTTTCTTATACTTTCCCATAGCACACAGTGGACCCTTAGAACATTAACCTGATTTCTATCTTTACATTCTAGAAACTCTAAGAGCAATAAATGACCTAAATGCTGAAGAAGATACTGAATGAATCTCAGGGGAATAAAATTGAAGTTTTCTGGGAAAAAATACTTTGTTATAAACTTTTGTCCCTTATGAAGGTACTTTTTGAGGACATAGAGGTAGAAACTTGAAAGTTATTATTCCATTAAGGAATAAGGTAATTTTCTGAAGATTTTGTCTTGGGACATTTATTCATTGCTCTTATATTCTCATATCTACTGAAGGAGTCCATAGGGTATTCATTAGTTAGTAGCCTCAGTCTTATCATCTATGAAATGGGGTTAGTCATTGTGACAATCTCATAGAATTTGGTGAGGATTGAATGAGATAATATATAAAGAGCTTTGCATGAGATCTGGCATAGTGTTCAATAAATACTTGGTTAATATTATTTTCAGTACTAATAAAGATCCTACCTCAGAGGTTGCTGCATTTCCAAAGGGAGGTTGAGAGGGATGGAACAGATGTTCTGGAAGCTCATCCTAGCTATAAAATGTATACTTTTGTAATTTTGATAAATCTAAAATACTAAGTACCAGAAAAATGTTGAAGGCTCCATCTTATTTGGACTTGGATTATTCTAAATGACAACTCTCACATATGGAAATCCACATTTTAAAATCTCAAAATGTTGAAAAGCCCCCAAACAAAAACTAAAGAGCATCTAGGTATTTCTTCCTTTCAAATGGTTATAATTTAATGACAACTCGTCCTTTTCACAGAGATCATCAAATATGTTTTAGAAGTTAATCTCTATTTTTTTCAAGAAATACAATTAAAAAAAAAACAAATGGAAATATACCAATCTGTATGAATATTTTTCTCTTGATTAGAGAATATGATGGCTTTAGTTGTTTGCAATGCAAAAGTGCTGCTGCAGGAAGGCCTAATTGATTAGAACAATATAGGGGCTGGCTTAATGCTTTGTGTCAAATCCTTGGGAAATTTACATTCCTTATGCAAAATTAAATGTGTTGCAAGCATCTTTCCTGTAAAATGCCATTTTTTTTTCTTTTGCTCATTTGGCTCCAAGTTTGACTCGTGGAGATGAATCATGGGTAGCATTGTCACATCTATTCAAATGCTGTTTGTAGACAGCAATGAAATTCTGACTACTATTCTCCTTGCTATTTTAGTTTTGTATTAAAGTCTCCTTTTGCCATTAGAACAACTCAGCATTTCTCATTCTTCTATTTGTAGTCTGCAGGTTGTGGTTTGGTCCTATTTTGGGATAGGATTTTTTTTGGTTTTTTTTTGCTGTTGTTGTTCTAAGTGATTCGCACTTTCATCATGTGCTTTGAGCTCCCTGTAGATGGTGAGTAGGGTTATATCCAACCTGCTCTTAGAGTATCAGGGCCCCCAGAGAGGTTAGCGGTACTCTCACTGAAAGTGGTAGGTTTCTCATCACTACTGCTCTTCCCTGTGGTTACCTTGCAGCTGACTACACTGCACTGGGCTGTTTAGATGTGATCGGGTGACCAGCAGACCCTTTGTTCTCTCCTTCAGTTCTACAAGTCTCAGAGTATAGGCCAGTTCATTGTTTTTGTTTGTTTTTTGTTTTGCGGTACGTGGCCCTCTCACTGTTGTGGCCTCTCCCATTGTGGAGCACAGGTTCCAGACACGCAGGCTCAGCAGCCATGGCTCACGTGCCCAGCCGCTCCGTGACATGTGGGATCTTCCTGGACCAGGGCACGAACCCGTGTCCACTACATCGGCAGGCGGACTCTCAACCACTGCGCCACCAGGGAAGCCCAAGGCCAGTTCATTGTTGATGGACCTTTTCTGATCTAGAATTGACTGGACATGACAAGTGCATGTGAGGAGGAGGGAGAGGGGGAAATTGAAAATAACTATTAGGTTTATAGATTAGAGCTACTGAGTGGATAGTGCTTGTAATACTAAGATAAGGAATAAGGAAATAGGTTTGGTTGGAAAAATAATAAAGTCGGCTGGTTTTGGACATGAGCTTGCTGTGCCTTCAGATCAACCTTGAGGTGGAGATGCAGAGAAGCCACTGGAAAGAAGATCTGTAGCTCAGATACGTAGGAGGTTGGCTCCTCAAAGGGAGGATCTGTACCTTAAAGTCACTTTTAGAAAAATAAATGCACACATTTTTCAGTTATGTGAAATCAGCTGTAGGTTACCCTGGAGTATGTGGGCATCTCCTTTTATAAGAATTTCCTGACTCCAAAATGTCTCTTTTAACTGGCAAAAACTGATACCTGCAGTTATTTTTTTTCCTTTTTACTCTGGAAAATTTCAAACATATACAGAAGGGAGAGAACAGTGTAAAGGACCCCCACTTACCATCACCTCGCTTTACCAATTTCCAACTCATGCGCAAATTTGTTACGCTTAAACCACTCCCACCCATTTCTTCTCTTCCCAGGGACTATTTTGAAGCAAATCTCAGATATTATATTATTAAATCCATAAACATTGTGGCATGTACCTCTAAAAGATAAAACATTATTTTAAAAACATAAACATGGGACTTCCCTGGTGGTCCAGCGGTTAAAACGCCACGCTCCCAAGGCAGGGGGCCCCGGGTTCAATCCCTTGTCAGGGAACTAGATCCCACATGCCACAACTAAGACCAGGCACAGCCAAATAAATAAATTAAATAAATAAATATTAAAAAAAATAAGCACAATATGATTATCCCATCTAAAAATTAACAATAATTCCTGAATATTATTAAATATCCATGCAATGTTTAAATTTCCTCATCTCATAATTTTTCAAGATGATAGTTTATTGAAATTAGTATGGAAATAAGGCTTCTACATTGTAATCTGTTATGTCTCTCAAAATTTTTTTTCTTTTTTAATGTATAAGTTTCCCTTCCCCTCTCTGTTTTTTTTCCTTCAACATATTTGTTGAAGAATCCAGGATTAAGTCAGTTTTTAAATTTCAGCACTGAGTATGTTTGGTTCTCAAAAACTGCTGGTGCTGTTGAATAAGCCAGAATTTCAAAGAGTGGGAGTCAAGGAAATCCATTCCTAAACTGAGCGGCACAACTGTGCATTATAATCATGTGGTAAGAGGGAGGTGCCAGCGGGATGGGGGAGTTTCCAAATGCAAAGCAGTATAAATGGACTGGGGTGGGTCGTTTCATAGCAGCTTCTCTAATTTCCCTCAATACCTTTCACTCAAATCAAGGTTAAATATAACCTGCTACATTAATATTAATTAAACTTTAGAGCTGGTTATCCTGATAACCATCAGCATACACTTATTAAGCTTCTCCTACTTTTGGATACTCAGGTTTGTCACTATACTGGGTTACCACTGAGGTCTTTAGTTGTGAAGGTTTAAGAGTGATTTCTCTGAAAATCTCATTTCCTTACCTCAAGAAAGAGTGTGTAAGTATATATTTTGGTCAGTTGTTCCACTTTTCCTTTTTCAGATCTGGTAGAAGTTTTCTGGGACACAGTATGCATATAATATATACTACCTGTATTTGTTTTTTGTTTTTTTTTAAGATGTTGGGGGTAGGAGTTTATTAATTAATTAATTAATTTTTTGGCTGTGCTGGGTCTTCATTTCTGTGCGAGGGCTTTCTCTAGTTGTGGCAAGCAGGGGCCACTCTTCATCGCGGTGCGCGGGCCTCTCACTACGGCGGCCTCTCTTGTTGCGGAGCACAGGCTCCAGACGCGCAGGCTCAGTAGTTGTGGCTCACGGGCCTAGTTGCTCTGTGGCATGTGGGATCCTCCCAGACCAGGACTCGAACCCGTGTCCCCTGCATTAGCAGGCAGATTCTCAACCACTGCGCCACCAGGGAAGCCCTGTTTGTTTGTTTTTGAGTACTGTTACAGATGCAAAGTCTTACCCAAAGGGAACAAATTTCATTGGTAGGTTTCTTTAGGGTCTGACATAGGCCACTGGAGGAGATTTTGAGTGTAACATTTAAGCACCTAGGAGGTGCCAGACCCTCTTGAATTGTCACAGAAATCCTAGAAGTGGGAATTGTCCCTGTTTAGTAAGGCAGCACCGAGTGTCTCAATCTGCCAAGGTCTATTTCCCAGCTCTTCCACTGACTTGCTCTGGACCTTGGACAAGCAACATAACTTTTCTAAGCCTCAGTTTTATATCTGTAAAATGGTTTGTTGTGAGTATTACATGAGGTAATGTGTGTTAGCGCCACTAGTGCAATTCCTGGCACAAAATAAGCACTCAACAAATGTTAGCTGTTGCTATTATTTAGGGTAGGGTCTTGAAATCCTTCCATTTTGTACAGATTCCTACTCTTCCTCCCTGTAGGGCTGTGCTTGGCCTCTCAAAGGCAGAGGGGGATACTTCCTGTGTTGGGTGGCCTCCTCCCCCCTGCACAGACCATTGAGGAAATTGCTTGGAACTGGAACCACTCTGGTTCCATCTCTGATCCCTTCTTTCTCACCCTCACCTTCTGCACAGCTTGACTTACAGTCTACTGACTCTTCCTTGCTTAAAATGAAATTAATTTCTCCCTGTGGCATCATTCTCCTAGGCCACCTGCCTGTTATTTCCCCATAAAATTCAAATGATTTCAGTGTTTCAGGGAACTTAAGGTGAGAAATGTGGGAAGATGTGGAACTGATAGCCCTCAGCCTGGCCAGCAGTTTTAATTAGAGTGACTGTGTACTGTGCTGTTAATTAAATGGGGAGTTATTTTTAGATGTGTGCGTTCATTAGTCCTTCTGAGCACCTCTTCCTTCAGATTTGTAAAAAGCAGGTTAATTTATGTCCTGGTTAGAAGTCACTAACTCTTTATCTTCATCTTGTTCAGCAAAATCACTCATGGGGCTTCTCTGTTGCTAGAAAATCCGAGTGAAGGCAGGATGGACACTGCGCTTGGGAAGCAAAGCTGCTTTTCTTCCTGTAGTGCATTCTCTCCAGTGATACCTCCCAAAGACAGAGCTCTAGGGTGTGGAGATTTGCTCCAAGTACTCTTATATTACGTGCTTTTGCACTTCATCACAGAATCCAGCTCTCAGAGCTATTAAGTCAGTTTAAAAGCACAAGCGTTTGCTATTTGTTGGGGGTTGATTCACCCTTCGGTACACACTAGCAATTTATCTCCAGGGCTGTCTCTAATGTCTTGTTGTAGATTGCGTCATCTTGAATTTAAAGAAACATACATAAAATTTGAAGCAAGATTATACCAAGTAAATATAGGTATGTGATTGTGTGTGTGTGTGTGTGTGTATGCCATATATGTACTTTAAAAATAGATGAATCTTCAAAACAAAGATACATTCTGTATGATTCCATTTATATAACACTCTCAAAATGAACACTGTAGAGACAGAGACAAGATCAGTGGTTGCCAGGTATTAGGGACAGGGTGACTAAAAATGGAACACTTTTTGGTGATGGATCAGTTCCAGATCTTGACTGTGGTGGTAGTTATACAAATCTTTACATGTGACAAAATTTTATAGAACTAAACACACACACACACACACACACACACACACACAAAGAAAAAAAGAAAAATAATCCCAGCATAATACATAATCATAGTACATGATTATGTATTATAACATGTATTAAGTCAAATATGCACAAATACAAAAAATAAAGTAGAAAGCAAATAAAACATGTATTGCTAAGATTTGGGGTAGACTTATTAGCTGTAGCTGGATAGGCAAATTATTACAGTTATTTAATCAAGTCCTATTTATGTGCAGTGTCAGTTGAAATAGGTTTACTGAAGTCTTCTGCTTTCATATGGTGTTTAGTGCTTAATAATGAATAATAATGCATTTGAATTCCCTACAACTATGTTATGATTTCAGTACCTTGCATTTTGCTTCAGGCTTCATCAGTAATTTCATGTGGCTCTTCCTATGATCAAGGCATTAAAAATCTTAAGTTGGGCTTCCCTGGTGGCGCAGTGGTTGGGAGTCCGCCTGCCGATGCAGGGGACGCGGGTTCGTGCCCCGGTCCGGGAGGATCCCGCATACCGTGGAGTGGCTGGGCCCGTGAGCCATGGCCACTGGGCCTGCGCGTCCGGAGCCTGTGCTCCAACGGCGGGAGAGGCCACAACAGTGAGAGGCCCGCGTACCGCAGGAAAAAAAAAAAAAAAAAATCTTAAGTTAACAAAGAGTTATTTTTTTGCATTAGAACAGAACATAGCTTTGATGCATGAGTTTATAAATGTTCATTCCTGTTGTGGACATTAGCCTCTGTGTGGTCAGTCATCAATAACACAGAATTTATGGGAAATAACTCTTTTTTTCTCTTTCCCTTTAAGACCATCATCCCACTTCGATATGAGTATTGACTCTGACTGATTTTCAGAAGTGTAGGGGTAACTAAGAAGACCACCTTTCTCTTAGTTTCTGACTCTTGATTTTCTTGAAAACATTAACTTCTTATACATAACCAGTCTTGATAGATCATGAGGAGTTTAAGCTTATTTTGTGGGATCCCCTTTTGTGTTTATTGTCTCCCTTTTAATGATCCTTTGCACAAAATTCCCAGTGCCTTCATATGGCTGGGGTCCTATTTCTTATCGTGAAAGTGATCTGATAAGTAAGTAACATGATAACCTGTTAAATCATCTATGGGCATTTTCATCTTAAGTGAGATCAGCAGAAAAAATAAAGGTAATCTATTATGATAAATTATTTAAGCAATTCTTACACCTAAAACACCAGTAATTAAATATGACTAGGAAAATCTAAATAATAGCTCACTGGTATTGGAAAGAAATTAACGTAAAGGAATGAATTTCTAAAATGTAGTAGAACTTTTGTCACTGTGGCACCTGGGAAGGAACGGGACTTTTTTAGAGATGCATGCAGTTGTCTTTTTTCATACTGTTCAAGTTATGATGATCAAGTCATTACATAACTCAAGCATGAAGATTTCCTTACCTCTGTATGTTCAATATATTGAAATTTTTAAAAGTAAAACAGAATATGGGGAATCTATGGATCTTAGCATCTCCACCAGATCTTAAGTTCTCTGATAGCAGTGCCATGTCTTTTATAGCTTTGTGTCTTAGAACTATTTAGTAGATATTTAACATATGTAATATATTTAATAGTAGATATTTCATAAAGATGAGCACGTTTAATGAGTATATTGATATCACCAAAATATTTAGATGCAAATATACTCTTGCACAGGTGAGAGCAATCACTGATTGCTATATATTCATGTTCGCAGATCTCTGATTCTCCTTAACTGATATCACATTCAGCAACAATATAGCATTAATTGCCTTATATTGTTTGCCTTGATATTCTTTAAGAGGTCATTTGGGATATTAATGTTAAGTTTTTATACATGTGTAACAAGTTCTACTATTTCTCAAACTATTTCTCAAGCATTTCTCAAACATGCTTCCTTGCTTAAGAAGAGACCATCTATGCTTTGGGAAAATGGCAATCTGTTCTACAATGGGCATCTATGGTTATTATTCAAAGAGAAAACTTAATATTGCTTTTCAACAAAAATAGCTGGTGGCTGATATACAACCCATATTATTATCAATAATGCTTTTACTACATTTATGGGCTTATATTTCCAAGTTTCATTCCCAGGAGTAGAAAAATGACCATATATTATTTCTGTTCTAAAATAATCCTAAACTCTGAATTCTAAAATTATAGAAATAAAAGGTTTTAATTCTTTTTCATTTTTATTAAAAAAACTCCATGTCGCAAAATAGAGTTCAGCAAACTTTTTCTGTAAAGGGCCAGACAGTAATTATTTTTGGCTTTGCAAGCCAGTCAGTTTCTGCTTCAACTACTCAGCACTGCTCTTGTAAGGAAAATAGCCACAGACCATATGGAAATGAACGGGCGTGACTGGATTTAGCCCACAGGGCTTAGTTTGCTAATCCCTGTTATAGACACTGTTAAAGGAATGTTAACCAGAAGAACAAACAAAAATTTTTTTTTGCTTTATTTTGTGGAGAAAGTTAACGTTACAGAGGCGAGTCCCCTGGAAGCACTATTGAGATCTCAAAATGTTGGCAGTGACAAACATTTAGGAGATCAGTGATAAACCTATGGAATCTGCAGGTACTGACACACCGAGTTGGCACTTGCTTTGAACAGAAAAATCAGGTCCTCTTGTACCCAGGTGAAAGGAGAATAACCTCGTTTTAGTGATATCAGTTGGTAAATGTCCATTGGCACTCTCCCAAGGTGATGTGTGTAGACCAGATGGTTAATTACAAGCACAAAGCCAAAGGCTGAGAAGTTTATTTTTGATAAGTTACTCATTGCCACCTCTTTGATACTAAAATGGGTATCAGATGAATATTAAAATGGGAACCATAGGCAATTTCTATATTAGATAAAGGAAAAAATAGCAATCCATTGTCCTTCCATTGAGACCAATCTAAATTGATTTTCCTCCTCATCTCCCATTTACCTTGCCATGTGTCTCTCTTAAACCATAATTTCAGGAGTAAAAGTATTTATACATTTTTGCTGAGATCAGGGATTTTAATATGCTGAGCAACATATCATTCAAGGAGCTGACCTGCAATTTTCTGATTGATAATGGAAATGTTAATGTATTGTTAGCCTTCTTATTTTTGGCCTAAAGTGAGCTAATAACTAGAATCATTACGTTGTGCCTGTAAAGTGTGTAGGCAAAAGGGAAGGTGTAGAAGTTGAAGTCTATTTTTCAAGTTAATTATAATATTGGAAAAATGAATTAGCTGGAAGGAAAAATCCAATTTCGTACCCTTTTGCTGGTAAAAGGAGCAATGGAATAACCAATTTCTGAGCTCTGTAATGCTATTCTTTGGACAAGTTTATTGCAGAAAGTTTTCCCATTAATCTATGTCTTGTAGTTATTAGTACAACAGTTGCTACTGTGGAACCTAAGATTGCACTGAGTGAAATGAACCATCTCTCCAGACTTGTTGTCAGTCTCTCTGCCCTGATGCTCTCATGTTGCCATGACATTCCAAAGAGCAGTTACCCAGTCGCCTTGGGTCACCTTGGGTCACCTTCTAGCTCTGTGCCTGCAAGGCTCATACTGAGTCTGAAGGAGAGTGAGAGAAAAGATGAAAAAGAAACCCCAGGGGTGGTGCTCAGGAAGTGTCCTGTTGCTTCTCTAGGGACAGGTCTGTGACTTGCATTCTTAAGGGGAGGGGTATTGCCACCCCCAGGAGGGTGGGAGGGATCAGTGTTTGAAGAACACAGAAATCCAATGGCTTGTGGCCCCCTCATGATCACAGTACACAGATAAACAATATATCTATGACATTAAAATGTCAAGGAAGAGCAATTAGGAAAAAAGTCTAAAAAGACTCATTAGAGGGGTGATAATGAAAAAAAGCTTAAGAAACACTGCTCTGTGGGGGAAGAAAGAGGGTCCCTTTTGCCTCTTTTCTCAACCCTTCCAAAGCACTTGATTTGATCAAGTGGACACTGGGCACCCATCTGCTGGTGGATGGTGTCTAAATCCCCTAGGTGCCCCAAGTTTGCCTTGAGGTAGGCAGGGGGAGAGACCTAATCCTCAAAGCACTGGTCCTTACATATTATTCTCTGGTTCCAGCTCTCCAGATCCACGAGCTAGAGGCTGAAAAACCAGTCGAATATTAGTTGTGGTATTTTGCGCTACCTTATAGAATAGCATACATAGAGTTATTTGTGAGGAAAGACCCTAAAAGACTTGAAAATCTTGGGAGCATTTTTATGCTGGCCAGTTTTACTGTCTTTAGAGGAAAGGATTGGGTTTTTCTTTTCCAACAGAACAATTTAAACTTAAACTCTTTGTAAATGTCAAAATTCCAAATAACACCCCCCTTCTCTAATATGTTACTACAGGTAGGGGAAATGGTGAAGGAAACACATCAGCTAGCCTTTCCTTGGTCCATCCTTCTCCCTCTGTAAGGACAATGAATTTCAGTGAAAACTGAGTGCCCTGGAAGACTGAGGACATTTTTCTGATATGACTCCTTTGCATACATCATCCCTGATTCCCGGTTTCTAGGGTAAAAGAACAGCTGTGCAGTGTGGACCTTGAGTAGTTGAAGGTCCAATTAACAGAGTCTTGGGCTGACATGTTCACACTCAGAAACCTCTTTGAATACAGGCTATGTGGCAGTTACTGAAAGGATGTTCTCACCTCTGGGGCTGAGCTCTGTCAGTCAGGAATTGATTTAAAAAAAAAAAAAAGCCATTGGCGAAATTTGGGAATGACATTAGAATCCAATGATCCCTAGAGAAATGCAAATCAAAACTACAATGAGGTATCACCTCACACCGATCAGAATGGCCATCATCAAAAAATCTATAAACAGGACTTCCCTGGTGGCGCAGTGGTTAAGAATCCGCCTGCCAATACAGGGGACACGGGTTTGAGCCTTGGTCTGGGAAGATCCCACATGCTGCAGAGCAAACAAGCCCATGCGCCACAACTACTGAGCCTGCTCTCTAGAGCCCGCGAGCCACAACTACTGAGCCTGCGTGCCACAACTATTGAAGCCCCGTGTGCCTAGAGCCCATGCTCTGCAACAAGAGAAGCCACCACAATGAGGAGCCTGCGCACCGCAATGAAGAGCAGCCCCCGCTCGCCACAACTAGAGAAAGCCCGCGTGCAGCAACAAAGACCCAAGCAGTCAAAAGTAAATTAATAAAAAAAAAAAATCTACAAACAATAAATGCTGGAGAGGGTGTGGAGAAAAGGGAACACGCTTGCACTGTTGGTGGGAATGTAAATTGATACAGCCACCATGGAGAACAGTATGGAGGTTCCTTAAAAAACTAAAAATAGAACTACCATATGACCCAGCAATCCCACTACTGGGCGTATACCCAGAGAAAAGCATAATTCAAAAAGAGTCATGTACCACAATGTTCACTGCAGCACTATTTACAATACCCAGGACATGGAAGCAACCTAAGTGTCCATCGACAGATGAATGGCTACAGAAGATGTGGCACATATATACAATGGAATATTACTCAGCCATAAAAAGAAACAAAATTGAATTATTTGTAGTGAGGTGGATGGACCTAGAGTCTGTCATACAGAGTGAAGTAAGTCAGAAAGAGAAAAACAAATACCGTATGCTAACACATATATATGGAATCTAAAAAATGGTACTGATGAACCTAGTGGCAGGGCAGGAGTAAAGACACAGATGTAGAGAATGGACTTGAGGACACAGGGAGGGGGAGGGGTAAGCTGGGGGAAGGGTAAGCTGGGATAAAGTGAGAGAGTAGCATTGACATATATACACTATCAAATGTAAAATAGATAGCTAGTGGGAAGCAACTGCATTGCACGGGGAGATCAGCTGGGTGTTTTGTGACCACCTAGAGGGGTGGGATAGGGAGGGTGGGAGGGAGACGCAAGAGGGAGGGGATGTGGGGATGTATGTATACATATGCTGATTCACTTTGTTATACAGCAGAAACTGACACAACACTGTAAAGCAATTACACTCCAATAAAGATGTTAAAAAAATTTTTTAATTAAAAAAATGAATCTAATGATCCCTCTTCTTTGCCATATATTTTTGCAGAGTGAATCATGCTACAGAATGGGAGAGATTAATTTGAGGTCAAGCAGATATTTATCAGTGCCAGGCAGTGCTCCCAACATTGCCAGGAAGTAAAAAGCAGTCTGAGTATGATGGAGATAAGAAAGTATAAACCCAACTGCAATAAAAAAGCAGAATTTGAGAGTGTCCTAAGAAAAACTCGAGAATGGATAATCAAAAAAAATAGATTACACCTGACTGGAAGGGCTAGGAGAGGCTTCCTGAAGAAGTGACATGTGAGGTAGGCCTGCAAGTAAGGATCGGATTTGAAGGCAGGATGGTGGGAAGCATGTTCCAGGGGGAGGGGATGAGGGGAGCAGAAGCTCATCACTGGTAAAGCAGCAGGTGTGTTAAGGGAACAGGCAGCTGCTTCTTGGACTAGGAAGTTACAGGTGATATCCGAGAGCACAGTTTCCTCTTGGAGGGCAGATTGGAAGCTACCTCGTAAATGTGGAGAAAGGAGGAGCAGAGCTAGCAGAGGCTGCAAGCTTAGACAGCTCTTCAGAAGGCCTGACATGGAGTTCAAGTTCAGAGCAGCTCACTCTGCAGTAACCCCATATGCATCTCAGTGTTTCAGGGTTGTGTGAGCTGACCACCTTGATTGCAGGGCCAGACATCTTGGTATCTGTGTGAGAGACCCAGCACTGGAGGGGCATGGAGGAGAGTTTCAGAGAGAAGCACTCTTTTCTGTGTCACTACTCAGAATTCAGTGGGTGTCTTTGAATCCAAGATGAAGTCCCAGAGGAAATGTGTGACTCAGGTTGAATGGGCTCCAGAACGCAACCTGGAGGTCCCTGGCTCTGCTAAGGGAGTAGGACTCCTCCCCTGGTTTTCTTGGGTGCCATAAACAAGTCCTGACCTCTCTGGACTTCCTTTTCCTGGTCTTGTGGATGGCACTATTACCTTCTCTATATCAAGATCCAGTGAGGATCTAAAGTGATCATATATGTGAGGGCACTCTGAAAAATTTTATTTCTAAGGTAGTATGAGCTGGTAGTTTTGATTAATAAATTATAATTTTTTTAATGAGCTCTTTTCTTCATTGGCGTAAAATACAGAATCTGAGCCTTTAGGGGTTATGTTAAACTCATAGATCAATTGAATGTAAACATTAGAAGGGACTTCAGTATTAGTTCTCTTCATCTGCTGAAAGGCAGCCCATCATAGTGGTCAAGAGTACAGACGCTGGAAATAGACTGAGAATGTCCGAATCCCATCTTTGCTACTTATGAGTTACACGATTTTGAGCAAGATTATTTTAACCGCTTCGTGCCTCAGTTTCCTCATCTGTAAAGTGGGGAGGAAAAAACACTCTATCTCACAGAGTTGTTGTGAGGGATAAGTGAATATGTGCAGCGTCCTGAGAATCTCCACATCGTCAGTGCTATATATTCACTGGTACAGCTAGTTCAGTCGGCTCACTTTTGCAGGTGAGGAGACTGAGGTCTGGAGAGGTGAAGTGACTTGCTCCAGGCATTCATTTGCTTGGTGGCTGGGCCAGGACTAGAACATGTTTACTGTCCTCTGTTTATTCAGTAAGCAGGATTTGCTATTGATGAACATTTTAAAATGAAGAAAAAGCGGCCAAAATCTTTCCGGTATCAAGAGGGAAAAAGTCAGGTACCTTCAGGGAGAAGGAAGAGCCTTTCAGAAAGAACTGTGGAAGATGTGTCCTTAACGTGTAGATTAACACTGGGTAAATTCCCTGAGAGCCGTTCACACTGAATCGACCCCCGTGGATGCCTTTTCTCATCCTCCTGAGGCACTTACATCGCATTTGCAGGTCTGGGTCTTTTGGCACATTGAATGAAAATTACGCAAGGTTCTCCCTTGGCTATAGGAAGAAATAAATTGTAGCCTGTTGCCTTGAGGGTACAGTTTACATTTCTTCATACTTGTATTCTAGCACAGCATCTAATAGGGACTCAGTAACTGTCCACTAAATTGACATGGAACAAAACACTGTTCAGCTTGTGACATTGGAGAAAAGTTCTGCTTGTGCAGCCTCATTGTTGCCTACTAGAGACATTCATTTCCTGTTGTTTCTATCCAGTTCAGGGACTCAAACAATATGTAGTGAGGGGCTTCCTCCTGGGTCCCTCGGGAGAGCCTCCAGACCTCTCAGGATCTCAGTTTATGTACCCATGAATCTATGAAAGGGGAATAATAATCTGGACAATATCTTTCAGATAAATGAGTATCAATATGCAAAATGCTTAACCAGCTGAGGCGAGAGATGTTAGGAAGTGTGCGAGATGTTGGGAAATAGTAAAACAGCAGGTAAATACTACCTGGCAGCCTGCACGTGGGAGCCTGGCTGGACAAGGAAGTCAGCCTCAGAGAGGATGTGAGAACACTGCACAACTAGAGAGGGACTCAGTGGGGTCTTCCACCCCCGCTTCTGTTCCTCAGAGGCTCAGGAAAGACAGGTGGCCAAGGGCTCCAGGACCTGGAAGAAGCATATCCCTGTCCTGCTTGCCTTTGCCAAGAAGCAGTATGGAAGCACTCTAGCGTGCAGGTGAGGCCAGCTCCAAGTTAATGTAAGTTAGGGTCCCACTCACATTTGTGGGCCCCTTGGCATTCTGTTCCACGTTAATGGTAAAATGAGAAGACAAATTGTGCATGTGTGTGTGTGTGTGCATGCACGCACACACCCACAAGGCAGACTTTTTTTCTCTTGATCTGTGTTTCTGTTTCTTAACGATAAAATCTTTTCGTTCATGAAACGACAGTGTTGATGGATGGTAGTTAAAAACAAAAAATTAAGCCTCTTTACTGGGAAAAAAAAGTTGGTGCCCTATTTTGAACCCCATGATAATATCTATCTATACATCTATCTAATTCTATCTCTCTATCCCTATCTATCTATCTATCTATCATCTATCTATCTATCTATTGCTAGCTGTCTTTACTGATGTATGAAATCCCAAAATCTGGGATCTGCCTGTGGAAACGACTTGTCTAGGCTCCATGAACACAGAAATTAAGTAGTGGTGCTACTTTAATTGGAGGCTGAAAGCTGTGGGAGGCTTCGAAGAGCTGTTCAGAGGCTGGAGTTCAAAGTCAAAGGCAGGACTTATGTTCTGACTCCAGGCCATTAAAGGGCAATATGTTAAAAAATAACACTATTTATAGGAGTCATTGGTTGGGTATCTTCTGGAACAGTACTAGGAAGTTTATATATTTTTACATTTAAGATTTATAACAATCCTGGAGATGGGTGAATTATCCCCATTTAATAATGAAGAAACTGAGGCTCAAAGGTATATTAGTTTGCCCAAAATTACCTAACAAAGAAGCTGCTGAGCTGGAATTTTAAAGCCTGTGTTATCAGTTCATGATGTGGGCTTTATACAAATAGCTACGGCATATGCAGGTCTTATTGTGTTCCAGGCACTGTGCCTAAGCTCTTTATATGCATTTTATTCAGATATTATCAGAACCCTATGAGGTATGTATTATTATTATTCCCACTTTGCAGAAAAGTAAATTGAGGCTGAGAAAGGCTAAATTATTTGTCTGGGGTCACAGCTAATAAAAGCATAGTTGGCACCTGAACAAATCTGTCTGTCTGGCACTAGGGTCCATGCGCTTCACCATTAGGCTAAGTTGTTACACAACAGTACAAGCTTCCTAGGAAAGGGATTATGTCTCTTTGTATGTCTTGGCAATCTCTTAGCTCATCTAAGATCGGAGAAGAGAAAGGACCACCTAAGTGCTGGCAGAGAGGTGAGGATTTGGAATTTATGGAAAGGGCTTCTCTGGATATAGAGAATGATGGTGAAAGGCAAGACATTTTCCTCCTTAACAGTAGGAAAATAGAGTTGCTTTGTAGTTGAATAAAATAGGAAAAGTGCTATTCTTATGGGCCCATATAATCCATACAAACTAGGAGACTATGTCAAAATGAAGTGAGAGGACTCCTCTGGTTGGTGCAGTGGATAAGAATCCGCCTGCCAATGCAGGGGACACGGGTTCGAGCCCTGGTCCAGGAAGATCCCACAAGCTGTGGAGCAACTAAGCCCTTACACCATAACTACTGAGCCTGTGCTCTACAGCCTGCAAGCCACAACTACTGAGCCCATGTGCTGCAACTACTGAAACCCATGTGCCTTGAGCCCATGTTCCGTAACAAGAGAAGCCACTGCAATGAGAAGCTCGCGCACTGCAACTAGAGAAAGCCCACGCGCAGCAACGAAGACCCAATGTAGCCAAAAATAAAATAAATAAAATTAATTAATTAAAAAGTAATGAAGTGAGAACCAGAGCAGAGGACAAGAAGGTAAAAGAGTGATGTCTAGAAATCACAAGCATTTCTGAACAAGTGAGAAACCCTTTGCACAGTGGAAAGGTGGTGGTACATTTTAGAGGTACAAGGAGTGAAATCCAGAGAAGGGAAATCTATCATAGTACTCCTCCAAGTGGGGCCACAGCTGGGGAGCATCCTCATCACCTGGCATCTTATTAGAAATGCAGATCTGGGGGCCTACTGAATCAGCTTCTCAAGAGGTGAGATCCACCAATCTGTGCTTCTTATGCATGCTACAATTTGAGGAGCACTGTGTTACAGTCATCTTTCCAGGTCCTGTCTCATGTCAGCCCTGGCAGTGCTCCAAGCTTTAGAACACCACATCACCCCGAGATGCCAGGTGACCAGTGCTGGACCCCTGAGCACTCATCACTCATTTGACACTGAACCTGATGCTCTGGACCACGGTGCTTCCCTATCACTCTCTGTAGCTGCTCAACAACTACTAGAGGCATTTCTGCAGCAGGTTCTGTAGGAGACATCCTTACAACCCACATGTGAAGATACCAGTTAGAGGAGATGACAAGTCACATCTATTTCTGGCACATGAGGAAGAGCTGATTGTGATTGTGAAAATTCCTCTATGTTTAACCTTTTAGTAACACTTTATCTACAAAGTGAGAAAGAGAGAAGCCTACTATAAGGCAGAGAATCCAATGGCTCTGTATTTCAAGAGGAAAAAAAGAGCTTTTAAAAATAGTAAGAAGCTAAGGGTAAGTGCTTGAGTTTATTGCCTAAAGAGGAAGAATTTCATGTCCATTTTGGAATGAATGAAAGTGAGTGACTTGTTCTGTTGCTAGAAGATTTGAACTAATGTAACCCCAGTGCTTTGCTTTCAATTTGTCACTGGCCTGGAGAGCACTCAGAGGGTCACCTGGCAGGACCTCAGAAGGTGATACTTCTAAATATCTCCCTCATCAAAATCCAAAATGCCTGAAGTGCCATCATTAGAGATGCCTTGTTTATGGCTAAGTATTTCATCCAGGTATCTTTCTTAACAGATCAGGGGAAAATATGGCCCACTGATGTTAAAACCCCCATGTGAGATGGGACTCTGGGCAGCTGGGGCAGTTGGGGATGATGGGGAGGGAATGAGAAAGGAGAGGAATTATGCAGAAAGGGAGAGAGTAACTTTCGTAAGGTTTACCTCGTGTGAACCGATCACTCTCCCTAATACTTCTTTGAGCCCCAGCTAACCAGCCTAGAACCAGCTTTAGGAGTTCATAGCC
Source organism: Aethalodelphis obliquidens (assembly GCF_003676395.1). Taxonomy (NCBI): domain Eukaryota; kingdom Metazoa; phylum Chordata; class Mammalia; order Artiodactyla; family Delphinidae; genus Aethalodelphis; species Aethalodelphis obliquidens. Next base: position 2,380,995 of record NW_020837984.1, read on the forward strand.
CTGCCTTCTTTAAATGCCCCTATCAGGGAGCCCTGACCTGAGAATACAATTGGTCCTTTTGGCTTTGGTCTATAACTGAGGAAAGGGCAATTTCTTTACCAGTGAGGGGCACTGCTGTCAGCTTGCTGTGGACAGTTGTAGATATTCCCCTTCCTTCTTTCATCTGGTTATATGTATGCAGGTCACATGCTAGACCCTGATGCATGCCTTCTTAGGTCTCTTACCTTCTTTTCCAAATATTATCTCTACCACTGACTATTCCATATCTAGAACTGTGCTCTATGGGTTTTGAGGACTTCAGGAATCCCTTCTAAAATAAAATATCTCTGGGTGTGGTTATATTTTGTTTTATTTTCTGTTATCCCCTTAATCATCAGTTAATAACAGCAGATTTTGCTCATTGAGAGCAAGGAGACTATTTGGGGAGATTATGATATGATAACAAAATGTTTCACTCTCAAGAATGGCAGGACTCTGTAGAGATGTAGAAAGGACAATAGAGAATAAAGAAAAGTGAAAAAAATAGAACTTGCCAAGATAATTACTGACAGTAACTATGTGATGAATTGTCTCTTATAAAACAGTAGTGTTGTAAGAGACCCAGGTATTTGTAAATGGGGATAATTTAAGGCTTTAGGTCTTTTAAAAGTTGCTATTTAATAAGATTTGATATTTAGATGCATTTTCTACAGCCTTATTATATAATTATTTGTATGATATGTTATATATAATAGATATATAATACTTTATTAAATGTATTTAATTTATTTAGATGTAGCAGGGGATAAAATATGGAGGAATTCCTGAAGTAACAAAACTTTAAACGAACGTTTCAAAGGAGGAGGAATTGAGAGGACTGGCATTTAGAGAGGGTGGTGAAAGCCCAGGGAGGGTGAAGTCACACAGAGGAGGCTGCAGGTTGCTTGACTAAGGCAGAGTGGCCAACAGGGAGAGGCCAAATGGAGGGACTGCTGATGAAGCAACCAGAGTGCTAATCTTGAGAGGTGGATCCAGAGATTTCCAGGGAGCTCGTGAGCAGAAGGATGACTCAATACGAAGAGTGTGAGGGAAGGGCTGGAGAGGCAGCTAGGCCAGTACTGACGGGGGGAGACAGAGGACTGCAGGGGAATGAAGTGGCTGGTTACTCTCAGATCACAGGAGGGTGAATCTGAGAAGGGGACAGAAAAAAATGTCTCCGCCTTCCTCTTGAGGTGGGAGTCGGGGGCAGTCTACTCTCACTTCCCTTTATGCTCCTCTCACCAAGGCAACTTCTTGGACAAAGACGATGAGACTCAGGGGAATGGTTCCCTGTGGCTAAGGCTGCAGACTGGGCCAAGTGGCTCTTTCAGGTGATGTTAACCCATCTCCCATGAAGGGGCTCAGACTCCCTTCTGTGTGTCTGTTGAGATGAACCATTAGCAAAGCCATCATGTCCAGGGAGCTGAAAGTCTCTTTGCCTGGTGGTAGACCCATGGCAAATGCATCCATCAGGCTGGTGGTTGGCTCCATTTTGGGAGCCCCCCCCAAAATGATAATAATCATTTTTTTGACATTCCAGATTAAAATAACTAGCCCGAATCTCAAAGTGGCTCTTCAAATTAGTGGGCAAAGTGTCTTAATCACTCATTTTCAAAAGATCTCCCTCCATACCCCTGAAAATTAATTTAGAGGCTGTCTTTCTTTGAGAATAGAGAAGCAAAGAGAGAAAACTCATTTCAATCTGACTTTTAGTCAGTTTTAGAGGGACAAGGTCGCAATTGATGTTTGAAGGGAAAAAATAGAGCCCCAGATGCTTCGAGGAACCAGGAAACCTTCCATTTGCTTCTCAGCCTTAAAGAACACACCCTCAGGAAGATGACTGAAGCCTGGGAAATTATGAATATCAAAATAACTAAATAAGAAAGCCAGTGAACAGCTGCAATTTTCTGCCATGAGGCTTTTAGTTTTGTTTTGTTTTTTCCTATTTAAGGGATAGGAAACCTTTTATGCATTGGGTTTTCCAATTGATTCCAAGAGTATATTATACTAATAGATAGTAGCTTTACAAAATAAAAAGACGTTTGGCTTTCTATTCTGAATTTCAGGCATGGGGGTGCATCACCACTTTTATATCACACTTATTCACTCTGATGAAAGAAAAGAAGATTGAGCGTCAAAAGCTGAAGGTCATCCATACAGTTGTCGCAATAGCAATCTGTGTACCTTTAACCCTATGGAGGAAAAGTAATTACCCTTTGGCTTCTGGTGACCTCAACTAACCTTTGTTGAAGGGCCGGAGAAAATAAAGGCTGACCATCAGCTTGCCCTCGCTGCCCTGGGCTTAACCTGCTGTGTGAATGAAGAACAACCCAACAATAGGATGAGAGGATGTTGCCATGGAAATAGCCCTGGCCGAAGGAGCAAAAACCAGAAATTTATCACGATTAATTGTTTTATTAAGAACCTCCCATCTTTTGCATTATTCCCTGGGGAGGGGGAAGGATGGGCTCTCATTTAGATCTTATAGGAGAAAAATTCTGGTCAAATAAATGAAGTAGCCCATACAGTAAAACCATTAAGTTGTAGCTAGAACTAGACAGCTTTCTGAGAGGATCTATATCTTCACATAATCTATACAGATGCAAATGCGAACAGCCAGGATGAGGGCCTAGGAAGCTCACGCTACCAGGCAAATCAGTTGAGGTACAGGTTTGGGCATCTGTCTTTGAATATTTTCAGCAGATGTTGCCTGTGCTTCCATGCCTAGGCAAGGGCTGGAAAGTATAGGTAATCATATTTAATAGCGTATCAGCGAACAGAAATGCAATGTCACTTTTTGTTGTCCTTATTTAAACTTTATGTTAAATAGAATCTAAGTTCTATGTGTTTTTAAGGTGAGTTCATTCACATTAGAGAATAGAAACTTGCCATCCAATTATGTTCAGATTAAACTAGACTAGCCCAAGATGCTCTGGCTGCTATAGGCTAATGGAAGGAAAAAGAAACCAAGTGAGTGAGAGACAGTTCTTTTATGGAGAGCCTGAAAGTTCTCTCTCAGGTATAAACAGACTTCTTTAGAAGTAATAATATTGATTTTTCACATTAGAATGTTTTCGTTTATTTTATTTTTCATTTTAGTGCAAGGATGAAATTAGACTTTTAGAAAGTAAAAATGTGGATGTTTTTATTAGCTCTTTCATTTATTTCTATTATGTGGATTAATGAATCGTTAAGTAAATGAGAACTGGATATTACCTTTTCCCTTCCTTCCTTCCTTCCTTCCTTCCTCCCTCCCTCCCTCCCTCCCCCCCCTTTCTTTCTTTCTTTCTTTCTTTCTTTCTTTCTTTCTTTCTTTCTGTGGATGCTAGAGTAGCAATGTGAAACACTCATTTGTTGTATTTCCTAAATAGTGAGTTATTCGTGTTAATCAGTTTTTAAAATAATTTGAGGTACTAAAACAAAGCAGGTGGATAAGCTCAGATATTGATTTTCTCTTTAACGGTTATTTCATCAGTGAAACTAACCACCGATAAAGGAAAAAAAGCATAGCAGATGTCTACTGAAGACCCCGTTCACAATGAGAAGATTTTTATTTATTTTTTTTGTCATGGCATAAGATGCCAACCTGAGTTTCATTTATGCATTTTAACTCCAGGTGTTTACAGGAACTTACTCTCGAACTGGGGAGAAGGATTATTCAGCTTTTATTAGAACTTGGAAAGTTATGTTTAATAGATATAAACTTTTCAAACAAAAGGATGCTGTTTGCAATCTGTTAACTAACAATGAAATCCAATTCTTGGGCTTCCTGTTTACTCATCTCCTAACTGCAGTTAGTTTATCACTCATTCTCCGTGTTTCTCCTATTGTTGGGGCCAGAATTCTCTGTGTGCTGACACTCCGGTACCTGCGGCCTTAAGGCCCATCTCAAATAATATAGTAGACGTGGCTTGACTTAAATAAACTGTGGCCTTTGGCAGACTTTTACTCTTTTTCTCTGCTATAGATAACAGTTTTTCTTAAGTGGCGGCAACACATCTCTAAAAATAAACCTGCAACAAGGTCCTGCTTGTGCTTACCTTAGAGTTCAGCAGCACCTTGCTTGTGATCATGCTTCTTCATTCCCGTGTGCTTTAGTTTTCTGGGGGAGCCCATACCTGCTTGTAGGGCACTAATAATGTTCCTTCTGGCTGTGGTACCTGCAGCGTTGATCTTGGTCTTCAAGGTCCTCACTATATTGGGACCATCTCCAGATTTTCTGTGTTTATTAACCCTCAGCTGGACAGCTTGACTGAGGCAGTGGAACCAAAAGTGAAGACGGTAAGGGGTTTCTGTTGTTTTACCTGTTTGGGCCAATAGAAGAGTGAAAGAGAGAATGATGATCCAGATCAAAAGGTAAAAAACAAGGTTTATCTGTCCTTATGTGAAGGCAGCAGATATCTACTTGGCCTCCCCCATTCAAAATAATTGTGCATACTTTCTGCTGGTTTGGGTCATCAGTTTTGTATTAAAATTACTGAAAGATGTCTTACTACATATAGTTTACTTGTGGACTGCATTTTTATTGCTCTAATTTTGTTTAGAGGAAAGACATCATATGCATTTATTTAATTTACATAGAAATCTTCCCAAAATAGTTTTGCAAAGAACAGGGTAGATCAAATCTCTCAGTGACTAGGTATTTAAATGAAGACATGAGAGTATTACTGATTTATAACTAATAGTGTTTCAACTTAACTGCTCTTCAATAACACCCATAAAAAATGATATTAAAGTATGAAGAGTCATTTAAAAGATGAAGACTACTGAGAATAGTTCTATATACTTTTCTAGTTCTCTACTCTTTGCTTCTAATCCTTAATCCTATGTATGCACACGACTGCTAAATAAATGTACTGCTAAATAAATGTAAATGAGGGACTAAATACAATATTCCAGAAACAAAAAGATAGTTATGCAATAAATGAAAGAAAAAACTAGATAACAAATATATATTTGGAAAAATGTTAAAATTGCCATTCTGTACACTTTGAATATATGTATTTAAAAAACAACATGGAATTTTGTTATGAGAATTTAAGATAATTTTTAGAGAACATACATATTTGAAAAAGCAACATGATATTTTGTCAACAGAGTGTACAGTAATGTTGAGTTGAATGGATACTTTCAACTGAAGGGGGAATAAAAAGCTATTTTAACAGCTTATGGGTATTAACACTACCAGCTCCAAATTAAGCATACATTAATGGCATGGCATTATTCTGCTACATTCTGTATTTAAAATATCTTTCCAAGTATTATGTGCAGTGTAATAGATCATATATTGAACATACGATATTTTAGGGGAATACCTAACTGTGATATTAACACTGTATTTGGATTAAAGGATGCAAAAAACATTGTTAAAAATGATATGGTATCAATGTTCCTCATAAAAGGACATATTTCAGTCTTTTTCAACAGACTGATAGAAATATAATGCTGTTAAGCTCCCTAGAGTTTCAAGCACAATGTAGAAGGAAGGTAATTTACAAAAATAAATTTAGATCTATTTAAATACATTTCAAAAAACAAAGATATTCCCAAGAAATGGTCATATATGCCTTTCACAAAGTCTTACATGGTTCATCCTGAGTTTGAAGCAGGGAGTAGGAATTTAATAAAACATGTCATTTAAATCTGTATATTATGTCATTCTAAAGCAAACGTTTAACCCAGTTTAAAGTCCCAACCACCAGAATTCCATATACAATAGTGCCATGTATCCAGCTAGGAAGTAGCTGGATTCGGTGCCGTCTAGTTGCACCTTCACACCACAAGCACATAAGTACAGTTAATATCTAAGCTTTCAGCAAGAGTATCAGTTACCCTAAAAGTTACCTTCAAGATTAAATACCTTTAAATGCTGCAGCGCTCTGGATTTCCAGTTAACCAAACTATATTTCCAGCAGAAACTCATGGAGTATAGAGTAGTTCTTGTCTGTAAGCCCTTCCTGCTGGTCTTCTTAGGAAGCGGTGCTGGAACGTTTTATTGTTTTTAAATCCTGTTGATAATTTGACTCTCTGTCAACTAGTGCTGTCGACCCATCACTAGCCTTTCTTAGGATGGAGATGACTGGAAGGTTGAAGGGCTACAGGCCATACATCATCTTCCCCTTCTCAGTGTACCTTAGTATGAACAAGGCATCAGGACTCTGAGGAAAGGAGGGAGAGCTGAGCCATCATATATTCCACAGATTGCAGGCTTTCCCTCTGTCCTGCAGTGCTGGAGAAGGGGATTATTGCTGCAGGAAAAAAAATCTGGCCACACTGTAGAAATAATCACCGCAGTTCAGCTCGCCCCCCACCTCCCTCTGTTCTCTCTCTCTCTCTGTCTCTCCCTCTCTCTCTTTCTCTCTCTCTGTGCGAGGCCCCAGCTGATTCAGGCTGCATCCATCCATACATAAATCATTCCCCTTATTCTATTGGTTACATGGTACATGGCAAGTATTGATTTTTTCTGTTGCCTCATTGCTGGAGAACACTTGGTTTTTGTGAGACAGAAAAAGAAAAAAAAGAAAAAGAAAAAAAAAAAAAGGACAGACCAAACCAAAAAAAAAAAAAAAAATCCTCACTGGAGTTTAGTCTAGATAAAAAATAATCAGGCAGATTTGCACCATCCTAACGACAAGCGTGTTCCAAAATGAGCATACTTTGGGGAGGCCCTTTCCTATCTGTTTGCGTGTTCTTGCAGTATACTCTGTCTCAAAATAAAAAAGAACTGTTCCCAGTTAAGAAGAGATCTGGGTTCAGGAATTAAGAACAGCATACAGAGAGGGAGACGGTCTCTCATTGTGCAGGGCAAGGAGTCATCTAATTGATCACCATTAAACCAGGAAAAAAAGAAAGTTTAGTTAAAACACAGCTTGCTCTAAAAATAAGAATAAGGAGGCAAGAATAATGCCTCATGGCCAAATGACATGTATGGGACAGGAAGAAAGATGTTTCTCTAGGTTTATTTTGTGTGGTGATAAAATGTGCAAGTGTGCCTTGTTTGTGTGAAAATGTAAATATAGAATGTGCCTCAGCTGTCAAAATATTGTGTCTTCTCATACTTAGAGACAAGACAGAACTAAAAAAGTGAATTGGTCTTAGTTTAGGATTCTGACATTTGGGTATCGGAGATAGGGTGTTCTTCAGAACCTAAGTTAAAACACCCAAGAGTCTTAATGTATGACTTGTCACAAAGACCAATTTGTTTTAAAGTGATAGTGGCTCTTGGACTCAATCCAAAGGGGTTTTATTTCTGAAATATCAAGATGATTTCTTCATGAGGTAATTCGATCCAAAGAATCATTCCAATATACAAGGAGATTATTGTAATGAGGAAATCATTATAAGAAGGTTATAGAGCAAATATAAGGAGTGAAAAGACAGTAAAAAGCCCAATTTTAATTTTGTAAACCTATGTGACAATTGATAATCTAACAAAGGGTGAAGTTTAGGAACAAACACAGTTCAGCATGTACACAGGTGACAAGATATTTTCTTTTGGGTTCTACTTAGAGTCATCAACTAACAAATGTACCATGCACCAGTTGCAGATGAGAAGTAGTAAGGGCTTCTTTAACCTACTTTAAGGTTTAAAAGAATTCCTCCTAACCGGAAATATTTACTCTGCACAATAAAAAGAGTCTATTAAGTTAAACTGTCACTAACCTCAGAAGTCAGACTAGGATTTCCCCTCTTTTGCCTCACAAAACTGTGCTGGGGAATTCTTTTTGTTCTTTTCATCTGTCAGTTTACTTTGTGGCCATTGGTGCTTGGTTCATGTTTATGATAGGGTCTGCTCAATAGAAGATTCTGTGGAGCGGAGCTGCAAGGGGCATGTCCATGGGAGTTGTGGCCAGCCCTTCTGGGTGTGTGGCCCTTCTGGGCACAGAATAATACGTCTCTTTCTTCTTATTGTTAAGTTCATTTTATTGAAGGACTCCGAACATCTCTTTTTGTATAGAAGTACTAGTTTATCTAACTTGCCATTTCAAGGGAACCTCTGTGAATGAAAATGTGGAAGGAGTGAGACCTGCATGGAATTTTATCCAAATTAATGTTTTGTTGTGTTGTTTTGTTTGTGTGGCTCTTGTCCTTTTGGGTTCCAATTTAGATGCATGTTCTCTCAGTAATCTCATATCCACATACCAAGGAGAGTAAGATGCCTCTCTACCTTCCTACATGGTGAAGGAGTCCATAAAGGACTTAGAGCATTTTAGATTTAAAAGGGAAACAGACAAGAAAATAACAACAAAAGCTATAGGAAACCCTTTGAACCTGACCTCTTCCTTTGCTCTGCTTCATCCTTTCCTGATCCAACAACTTGAGCAACTGTTTATTGACCACTTACTGTGGACCAGGGATTCGCTGGAGCGAGCTAAATGCTGGTGCCCTATCCCAGCGCAGGGACCTATCCCAGCAAACATCCTGTGTCTAGGCTGCTGCCCAGCAGAGGCGCGTCTCTCACGTGGTGAGCCTTCGGCTCTGTCACTCCTTTGAGCTCTCTGTAGGCCGCTTCTCTAGAAAAGTCATATAATTACATTAAGTATTAATACCCTTTTATCTCCATTAACTGTAACAAGACTTAAGTGGCCAACACAGAGCCTTGCCTATAGCACATACTCAACAGGAATTTATGTTAATTTGAGACACTGTCAGTCCAAAAGGAGAGAGAATTATAATCAAAGCTAATGATTATTACGTGGTGAGGGGGTTAAAAGCATTGTCATGTAATTTTCACAACCCTGTTTCTAAATAACCTTATTTTATTCCCATTTTAAAGATGAGGAAATGGAGGTGGAGACAGGTCAATTGAGCTGCCCAAGCCTGCCCAGCTGCTAAATGGGGGAATTAGGTTTGAGACTCCTGCTTCTCTTACACACCACTCAGTCTAGAGGAGCAGTGGCAGCTGGCAGAGGCCCTTAAATTCCAACTGGGAGTCTTTTGAGAGAGGTTATGACCAGGAAATGGCTTCTGTGCTGGCCCTAAAGCATGTTGCATTCCATAATTTTTATACCTTATGGGTACGCTTTGACTCACCATAAAAAAAAAGGAAACATATTTAAAATCTTCTAGTGGGGATTACTATTAGAAGGAGTTTGTGTGTGTGTGTGAACCCTTTTGAACATAAATATATCTTTTAGATACAAAAATGTTTATCCTTTAAATTGTCTGTTAAGGCAGGTCTGGACATTCATGGATGGAATTTACCTAAGGTGAGGCTCACCTGTGGAAGTGACAGTGGCAGGCCCCAGCAAATGGGAATCCCAGGCAGAATTCAAACACTGCCTCTGAGCAACAGTGACTCTCCATGGCAAGTGGCAGGTATGCTCATTTGAATTCATAGGTTTTCTTTTTTTTTAATTTATTATTATTTAAAACATTTATTTTGTCATTTCCTTTTTTACTAAAGTATAGTTGATTTACAACATTATATTAGTTTCAGTTGTACAATATAGTGATTCAATATTTTTATAGATTATACTCCATTTAAAGTTATTGTAAAATATTGGGTATATTCCCTGCACTGTACAATATATTCTTATAGCTCATTTACTTTATACATAGTAGTTTGTACCTCTTAATTCCCTACCCCATCTTGCCCCTCCCCCATTCCCTCTCCCCACCGATAACCACTAGTTTGTTTTCTATATCTGTGAGTCTGTTTTGTTATATTCATTCGTTTGTTGTATTTTTTAGATTCCACATATAAATGATAACATACAATATTTGTCCTTCTCTGTCTGATTTATTTCACTAAGCATAATAGCCTCTAGGTCCATTAATGTTGCTGAAAATGGCAGGATTTCATTCTTTTTTATGCTGAGTAGTATTCCATTATCTATATCTATATCGATATCTATCTATATATATATCACATATTCTTTATCCATTTATCTGTTGATGGACACTTAGTTTGCTTGCATATCTTGGCTATTGTAAATAAAGCTACTATGAACATTGAGGTGCATGTATCTTTTCAAACTAGTGTTTTCTTTGGATATATACGTAGAAGTGGAATTTCTGGATCATATGGTAGTTTGGGGTTTTTTTTAATTTTTATACAATGTTTAGAGGTTACTTTCTATTTACAGTTACTACAAAATATTGTACAATACATCCTTGAACCTATCTTACACCCAATACTTCGTACCTCCCACTTCCCGACCCCTATATAGCCCCTCTCCACCCCACTGGTAACCACTTGTTTGTTTTCTATATCTGTCTGCTTCTTTCTGTTATATTCACTAGTTTGTTGCAATTTTTAGATTCCATATATGTGATATCATACAATATTTATCTTTCTCCACCTGACTTATTTCACTTAGCATAATGTCCTCCAAGTCCATCCATGTCGTTGCAAATGGCAAAATTTCTTTTTTATGGCTGAGTAATATTCCACTGTGTGTGTGTGTGTGTGTGTGTGTGTGTGTGTGTGTGTGTGTGTGTATCACATCTTCTTTATCCATTCATCTGTTGATGAACACTTGGGTTGTTTCCATGTCTTGGCAATTGTAAATAATGCTGCTATGAACATTGGGGTGTATGTATCTTTTCAAAGCAGTGTTTTTAGATTTTTGGATATATACCCAGGAATGGAATTGCTGGGTCAGATGGTAGTTCTATTTTTAGTTTTTTGAAGAACCCCCTCATACTGTTTTCTTCAGTGGCTGCACCAATTTACATTCCTACCAACAGTGTACCCTTTTCTCCACATCCTTGCCAACATTTGTTATTTGTAGACTTTTTGAAGAGAACCAAAACACGACTCTTTTAAAATTCTCTTCTAATCAAACACTGCCAGGCGAGACTAAATAAACTGTGAGGGAATATTCATCTGTAACATTATTTCCTGATCTTTTGAAAAATTTTGAGGTAGGAAGAAGTATAGTCGTGAAGCAGGTTGATTAGCTTGTTTGCAGCCAGTCCCTTAAAGGAGGAAGCCTGTTTAAACCTGTCCTGCCGGGACTAAATTAAGATTTTCCTGCCCAAGTGCCTTCCTTCCCAGTGCTCTTGGTCTCTGTAACACAGAGTGATTTACTTATAAAGCATTTATGCACGGCTTCCCTGGTGGCGCAGTGGTTGAGAGTCTGTAGGGGACACGGGTTCGTGCCCCAATCTGGGAGGATTCCACGTGACGCGGAGTGGCTGGGCCCGTTAGCCACGGCCACTGAGCCTGCGCGTCCGGAGCCTGTGCTTTGCAACAGGAGAGGCCCACGTACCGCAAAAAAAAAAAAAAAAAAAAATTTATGCAAGTATTGAGGGCCAAGAGGTATTTCAAGATGTAACAAATAACAATAATATTAATAATAATTATAGGGTTGATACTAATGTAGAAAAACATCATCAGGCATACATTTTCCTTCCTTTTCATTAAATCTCTGCCATTGCTTTTGGTCTTCTTAGTGCCCATCTGACTTACAGATTGGCCGATCTCCAGACCAAGATCCAGAAGGTACATTATGACAGTAGAAACCTGAGAGCACACCCCAATAAATCCTGCTCTCCAGCCATTTGCTTGGTCCCCAGCCTGCATCAGCAGTAGACAAATCCCAGCAAACAAGGGCTGTCCAAATTATCAGCACTCGTTTCATGGCCTGGATGGAAAAACAAAAGAGGTATGGGAGCCTATGAGGGAGAAAACCCAACCTATACCCTGTGTTTTAAAACTGGGCCAATAAGAACTAGGGAACGGTTATTTTACCTGAATTTATTGCTTAGCAACAAAGGCTCTACCTCCAGAGAATGCTATTCTGCGGGTTACCAAGTAACTGACTGTGACAATTACCAAACAGTTGGCTAAGTAATCTACATACCCTTTAACCTCTGCCAGCTGAACAAGGGACTGTGGGCAGCTCCCAAACAATAGACACACATTTAATATTTTATTGAAGAGCTGACAGAAGCCACAGCTGTATGGGTCCTGCAGCCACATAGATTTAACTATTTTAATTTGGACATCTGTCTTTCCAGGATCTGCTGTGCTCAAAGGGTTGTTGAAGCAGGGGAGACACCAGAAACAGTTTCTATCAGAAGACTACCTTGTAGAGCTTTGGGGGAAAATATTTCTTAAACACAAAGTGCAAAGTTTTGTTGAGAATGAAGGCCCCTCAAAGATAGTCATTTAGAGAAAGGCAAAACAAAATCTGGTGCTTCGCAGTTTCTTATTGGTAAATGCTGAGTTGGCCTGGCTACAGAATATAACATGTACACAATTGATTAGAACCTTCCAGCACTCTTAGATGTAGACAAGTGAGTATCACCATTTTATGTTATTTAGTTATTTTTATTACTCAAATATTCCCAGGTGGCCTTTATTTCACAAAATTATTTCCATTAAAATTATTTCCTATACCACTTTTACTATATGATCCTATTCAAATGAAAATCAATTGGCAAATTCACAAATTATACACTTTTAAGTCATTTCTTCTACTTTGACGCTGTATACATCAGCCAGCATCAGTGCCAAAGACTGAGTCAGTGAATTCCTAATGCTCTTCCATTAACCTCGACACGGACTTTCACGTTAGGTCAAGTATCCATTATACCAAAGCAGCTTCTGAATCATATGTCACCTGGCCCAGGTGGAGGCTTAGATGTTCTTGTGTGGTTTCCCCAGCCCGTTACTAAATTAATTAGCCAGTCTCTGAAGACTGTGGCCTACATGGGATGAAGTCTACTGTCATGAAGGATGATGGAAACCCCCCCCCAAAATTTTAGGAAATAGGGTAAAAATGAGGAAAACTTCTGCATGAGACCTGTATTAATTTTCTGTTACCACAAACTTAGTGGCTTAAAACATCACAATTTTATCCCTTTACAACTCTACTGGTCTGAAGTCCAGTGGGCTAACCTTCAAAATGAAGGTGTCGGCCAGGTTTTTTTCCTTCTGGAGGCTCTGGGGGGAATCAGTTTTCTTACCTTTTCCAGTTTCTAGAGGTCACCTGCATTCCTTGGTCTGTGGTCCCTTCATCTTGAAACTAGTGACAAGTTGTTGAGTGTTTCTTGTAAGTCTCTTCAGTCTTTGTCTCCCTCTTCTACTTTTAATCCTGGATTATCTGGGTAGGCCCAGTCAAATCATATTAAGTTCAGCTGGTTAGCAACCTTAATTCCATCTGCCACCTTAGACTCCCTTTTGTTTTATATCACAACAAATTAACAGGTTCCAATGATTAGGACTTGGAAAGGGAGGGAGGGGCACGGGGGCATTATTCCAACCACAAATCTGAACAGTTTACGTTTGTAGAGCTGAACACACAATTTTTAAGGGCAGAACTGTGTCTATATGGCACATACTTTTGATGGGCCGGTCGAGTTGCAGAAAGGTGGCCCCAGGGAGGGGCCTAGTAGGCTAAGGCAAAACAGCAGGAATCACCCCAAGGAATAAAGTGGTTAAGAATCACGAGGTCTGGGGAACAGCTGGATAAAGGCAGTTATAAGGAGGGAAGGACATTGCCATAGGAGGAGGGTCAGTCAGTGAGCAATTCCCAAGGCAGAAACAGCCAACAAGTTCGACAACAGCATTGTTACATATTCAACTAAGACCTTGGCTGTGCTTACATACCAGACCTCCCCCACCCACCTCTCCCAGATTCTGAGTAAAAATCCAAAAACCCGCCTTGTTCCAGTTGAGACAGGCTGTGTTTTACTCGGAGTCAACAAATGAAGACGACGTGGGAAATCACATCACAAAAACTTGCAGACAGCTTGAGGAGGGCCCAGGACGTGGGGGGAAAGGCAGAGGGGTGCCTCGAGACAATGTTTATTAATTTGCAAAAGGACAGAGGCCCAGCTAACATCAGGACTGCTGCAGGGCAGGAGCTGTCACTAGAGCAACAGTGGTCTGCACCTAGGAGAGCAGCCGGGACAAGGCTAAGTTCAATCTGAGGACACTTGGCATCTTGCCGTCTTGGCTGCCCAGCCTTCTCTGCTTAGACCCTGCTTCAGGAACAGACTTTAACAAACCTTCCCAAGCCAAGTGGAACTCTTCAGCCACATTGAGCAAGAAAGTCAAAGTCTATCACACACAGACTGAAGATACTGAACAACAAGAGAGGAAAGGCCTGACCACCACACCCTAATGAGAGCTACTACTGTGGGGACAGGCTGGGGACAATCGCTCAGCCACCCTCCAGAATCACCCAGTAGGTGTCTGAGCACAATCCTTCCTGACAGCCGAGCAGGCCCAAACTGCAGTGTGATCTCTCAGCAAGATAAAAACGATTAGAGAGGGCTTCCCTGGTGGCGCAGTGGTTGAGAGTCCGCCTGCCGATGCAGAGGACACGGGTTCGTACCCCAGTCCAGGAGGATCCCACATGCTGCGGAGCGGCTGGGCCCGTGAGCCATGGCCACTGAGCCTGCGCGTCCGGAGCCTGTGCTCCGCAACGGAAGGGGCCACAACAGTGAGAGGCCCGCGTACCGCAAAAAAAAAAAAAAAACAACCCAAAAACGATTAGAGAAGCAGTGGTCGGTTCCATTTACAGTGGGCAAGTTCCTGTAGTGTGGATCAAGACCAGGAGAGATTTATTCCCCTGTCGGAAGAGGACATGCCCTGGAGAGCCAACTCAAATGCAGGACCTTACCTTGTAGGCCTCTTCTGTTATGTATCTTAAGACTAAATCCATGAAAGGCCAAGTTTCCGTTCTGAAGGAAAGTGGTCCACTTGAATCACTGCTAACACAGACTTGTAGGACTCTAGACCTGGCCAATGCTTGTTGGTCAGGACCCAGGCAGGCCTGCCTCACTTCTGCCTCATGGGGCAGTAGGGGACCCATGTTCATCTCACCAGCATCTGAAACTCAGCCTTCCTTCCTGACTGAAAATCTCCCTTCACATGCCAGGGGCTGGCTCAAGAATGGGTATGTGACCCACTGCTGGGCAATGAGTTATGACAAAAGGGCTTTCTGGAAGTTTCCTTGAACCACAAGAAGGTTTCTCTTCTTCTTCTGGAATGGTCTAGTGTCTTGATATGCTGCTATAGCCATCTTTCCACCAGCCTGATGAAGCCAACACTGAGGCTGGTGGAGCAGAGAGGAAACATTCATTTCCTTCATGGGAAGCTGAATCAACCCCCTACGACAGGACAGGACTCTCTGCCATGTGAGAGACTGAATTTCCTGGCCGTCCAGGCCTGCCTGAGATAGGATGTCTGTAACAGGAGTTCAAGCCAAGTGGTGTGAAAAGGCCCAATCAGAGCTTATATTTTGGGAAGCAAAATGCTAGGTGAATGGAGAGAAGGCGGTCACATGCCAGTCGGGTGGCTGTACCTGGAGCTTTGTGAAGCTGACTGTAGAGTCAAGGTTTGGAAACACTGTTCCCAGGCTGATGGGACAATGCTCTGTCATCTGCATGTCTGTGCCTCCTGGCATTAGATCTCCTCCATGGAGGTCACCTGGAATTCTCTTCCTTGTGATTTAAAAGAATCCAATAAACATGTCCCTGGGAATTAATTTGCCATTGGTTCATGTGGAGGATTAACCAACTGTTCTCTAAAATGCCTTGTTCACTAGGGGCAGGACAGGAATAAAGAAGCAGATGTAGAGAATGGACTTGAGGACACGGGGCGGGGGGAAGGGTAAGCTGGGACGAAGTGAGAGAGTGGCATGGACATATATACACTACCAAGTGTAAAATAGCTAGCTAGTGGGAAGCAGCCGCATAGCACAGGGAGATCAGCTTGGTGCTTTGTGACCACCTAGAGGGGTGGGTAGGGAGGGTGGGAGGGAGACGCAAGAGGGAGGGGATATGGGGATGTATGTATACATAAGCTGATTCACTTTGTTATACAGCAGAAACTGACACAACATTGTAAAGCAATTATACTCCAATAAAGATGTTAAATAAATAAATAAAATGCCTTGTTCAGAATCCAGTTAAAGCAGAAAGATTAAATCCAAGCACAGCGCTGGGGATGGAAGGAAGGGAGACACAAAAGGCAAGATGGGTTTAGAAACACATATCCCAGTGGCAGAGGAAGCTCGGCCACACGTGCTTGGTGGCAATCCAGACGCCTCATTGCCTATGGCTACTCCAAGAAGGGGGAAGGGAAATGAGCTTGCTCTTCCCCATTTACATTAATCCCACTTCTGTTTGAGATTTAGACATGTAATAAGCTTCTGTTTCTTCAGGCAAAAGACATTTTAAGGGTGACATTTAGGGTGAAATTCCCTAGAGGGGACATTCAGCGTAGTGAATAGTGACATCGGCCTTGGGGCACAAAAGTACACTTGGCACTTACTGGTTGGGTGACCCTAGGCAGTGTTATTACTTCATCCCTGAACCTCAGTTTTCTCATCTATAAGATGGGGATAATAATAGCACCTGTTTCGGAATCATGAAGATTAAATACATTAATGCAAGGGAGACACGTATGTGCCTGGTACATAGTAAGCACTCGACAAGTGTGAGCTATTGCTATTTATACTCACTATCTTCAACAGGGATGGAAGCTTCACACAGAGAACGGTAGGGTTCAGCCACTCGCATGTTCTCCTGGCTCCTGAAACAAGCTGCCCTCACCCCAGTTTGTCCAAGCACATCAACGTAGTTGTCCCTAATCTTATTACCACCATGTTAACCCCAGGAGAATTGGATTGAGATATCCTGGTTCTAAAGGACCCTATTATAAACCCAAATTACGTACCAAGTAATTTCTGTTCTGGACTCTGAGGGAAACAAAAATCTCAAGATATATTTGCATACATTATTTGAATGCGTGTCTTTAGGAGTTTTACTTACATCTAAAAATACTTTCCCCTGTACCTGTGAAACCCCCCAAATGCCTATGCTTCAAGTCGCGGGCTTACACATTTTCCACCCACAAACAGCTGTGGAAGGTGAGTCTGTTGCACACTGGAATGTCCTAAATAATTTAGAGAAGACCTCACTATAACCCCTCCCCCCTCCTGCCTCCACAAGACCCACTGAGGGCACCAGAGAAAACCTATTTTTAGGAAATGAAATCATGAATGTTTGAAACTTGTCTTTTGAAAACAAACATACCAGAACCTCCACATCCATGTCATTAGTGGTCATTTTTAAAAGCTTTGCTCCTGTTTCAGTTTTGATGCTACTGTGAGAGACATCTTTGGAATCTTCACAATTAGTTTACCATCCCGTAATAAAGCCCATCGTCTTACTCGATAGTCACATTTCATTCGGGACCAACTGGATAATCTAGCACCTAGAACAGTGTCTAGCACACAACTGCCCTCAGTCCGTATTTTTTGAATGAATGAGTGAATGACTCCAGCTTCATCCACCCATCTTATTAACCAGAAAGCTCTAAGTGAACTTGGCTGATTCAAAAATTCAAATTCACATCCACTAGATGAAGATTTGCCACTTTTGAAAATATTCAAAGGAATCTAATGTTCATTCATTCATTCTTTTATTCATTGAATGTTTATAAGGTGCCATCTTTTTTCTTTTTTACATCTTTATTGGAGTATAGTTTTACAATGGTGTGTTAGTTTCTGCTTTATAACAAAGTGAATCAGTTATACATATACATATGTTCCCATATCTCTTCCCTCTTGCATCTCCCTCCCACCTCCCCATCCCACCCTTCTAGGTGGTCACAAAGCACCGAGCTGATCTCCCTGTGCTATGCGGCTGCTTCCCACTAGCTATCTATTTTACGTTTGGTAGTGTATATATGTCCATGCCACTCTCTCACTTCGTCCCAGCTTCCCCTTCCCCCTCCCCATGTCCTCAAGTCAAGGTGCCATCTTATAACAGGTAGTATTCTAGGTATTAGGTTATAGTGGTGAACTAGACAGAAGTACTCTTGACTTTCAACAAGGGGAGACAGAAAATAAACAAATATATAATAAAATGTCCAGTAATAATATATACCACAGAAAAATAAATAAAGCAGAGAGGAGGAGAGAAAGCAATGGGATGGGAGAACAAGTGTCTCTAAGGAGATGATATTTGATCAGAGACCTGAACGGATGAGGGAACAGGGCATGTGGAATCTGGGAGAGACTTTAAGGGGAAGAAATGGCAAGAGTAAAGAGCCCAAGGAGGGGAATTATGTAACTATTATAATAAAAAATCATTAATATAGACAAATTAATGAATAGCATTTTTGGAGTAATTGCAGAGCCCCTAAATGCACCTACTTTGTAGGAGGAAAATATTTACTGCATTTGTAAGTTTCAGGAGGCATTTGGACTAAAAATCTTATTAATCCAATCCTAAGATTGCTGTGTTTGTTACTGAGTAACTTTTCAGTAAGCATTCTGAATCTTTTTCTTATACGATAATCTTTGAGACACCAAGAGTCCTTTGAAACTGTGTAAAGTTTGCAGGGCACTTAAGATACATGTATTGTGACACGTATCCTGCATGATCTGGTGTTAGAATTGTTTGTGGGTTTGTCATGCTTCCCTGGTAGAGTGGAAACTCCTTAGGGGCATGGACCCTGTCTTTACCCTTGTATCCTGCCCACTCCCCAGTGTGGGGTCTTCCACACAGTGTGTACTCAGTAAATACTCAGTATATTAAATATACTCAGTAAATAAAATAAAAGTACTCAGTAAATAATATACTCAGTATATTAAAGGTACATAAATATCATAAAACATAAAGCTTAGCACACAACCAAGCTGACTCCATGCCCCACTCAGATTCCCACTCACATGTACCCACAGCAAGTGCTGGCCCCTCAAATCCATGCTTTTGGGAGGATTCCATTTGATCCAGAACCAGAGTTTCTTATTTTGTGACTCTCCTTGGCACATCGTACACCGGGCCAGGAGATGAATTTCTCTGCCTTCTATGGCCTGGCCTGTTCCTTCCTCTTAGAATGTTTTTATGGATAAGTAGTCCATTGTGTTTTGCATTGGTCACAGCTAAGAAAAAAGAAAAAATCTGGCCCTACTTACCAGAGCAGTGTAATAGCAGTTTGACAGCCTGAGGTTTGTTTAAAATACTGTGCTTTAATGGATTAATGGCCTTTCAGCTGAAAAAGATCACCATTAGCTGAAACAGTGGGTTGAATGCTAAAATTTGATCAGACAGCCCCTGTAAATCTTAATATCTTTAGAATTTCACATAAGTTTTCCAGTCCTATACATTCTAGAGGTACTGGCTTTTCTAAACATCTATAAATATACCGATTATTTTTGGAGATGAAAGCTCCTTTAATGTTTTGAAATGTAATTCAAATGTCATGCATTTTCCATGAGTACACAACTCTCTGAGTATTTCCTACCTATGTCATCAAGTTAGTAAATCCTGTATGAATAATAGCTACCACTTATTAAACCCCTACTATATGCCAGCCATTTTATGTATTTCACCTTTATTCCTTGAATCAACTCTGCATGAAAGATGTTGTCAACCCAATTTTAAAGATGAGGAAACGGAAACTCAGACAAGTTTAATAATTGACCCAATTAGTGAGTAACAGACTTGGGATTCAAAACTTATCCACTGGGCTCTGAAATCCATGTTTTTTTCTAGTACACTGCAAAAATCCCATGCTTTTTCTTCATAAAACATTTTTTTTTTAGAATGAGAACAATCTGAAGACTTTGACCCTAATACAGAAATACAGAAATAATACAGAAATAATTCCTTAAACTTTAACATTTATTCGGCGAGACATTCACTAAGAACCTACTCTTGCTTATGTCCTGTGCTAGCTGCTGATGAAACAGCATTCGTAAGATAGAACACTTCTCTAAGAGAAATTGCAAGTGTAGCTGGGAGGGCAGAGACATGTACAGCCAATGAAAACACAGTTGGGATGAGGATTATAGTAGAGCTACAAACTCAGGGCTACAAGACACAGGGGAGAAGGGACGTTGTGGGGACAATGGCAGTTGAAGAAGGCTCACTGTTTCATCTATGCCTTGAGGGATGAGGGGCATCCAATGGGCAGAGAAAGTCTGGAAGGATATTCTAGTCGACATGACCACAAGAATGGCACTGTTGATGAATGTGGGTGGGTCTTCAGGGAAGAGTCTTTCACTTACTGAGGTTGGAGTGTAGTAGTGAGTGCGGAGGACAGTGGTGGGATTGAAAGTTGGGACATCTCAGCAAAAGTGACCTGAGAATTCAACCTAAATGGAATACTTGGCACTTAATTTCCAACACTTTTGGCTTTTCACCTTTTGGTCTTTTACTTTATTTCTTTCCTGATTATTAGAATTATGCATGTTTGCAATGGGAAATTTGCAAAGTATTGATACAAACTAGTGTAACACATCAGAAAAACAAAAAGTCACCCTTGTCTAGTACTGCTAGCATAGCCAGGGGGTTTTATTCACATATTGAAAAGAATTTTGACTATAAAACTTTGCAGTAGGCTTTTCTTACTTAACTTCTTATTGTGAAGCTACAACACAATACCATCAACAGTGTAGTAGATGTGTGTTTTGTGCCTGCCCATCCCATGTCCCTGTCTTTGGAGTTACCTTGTTCCCAGACCTGCTGAGAAACAGGTAGGCCTTACCAGTTCCATGTCAATGGGATACCCTCTTGCCCAGTGGCCATTAATAGCTGAGCTATGTATAGACACCTGACCAAGCTGGGCTTACTGTATCTTCTTCCCAGAAGTTTGGGACAAAGGCACCGAAAGATTGAATCAGTGCAATGGTGCTGGGCTCTGGAGCCAGATTTGGCATCAAGGTCAGTTAAAACCACATGCAAACTAAAGTTACAGTGGAGGAGTAGGCACAGTTCCCTTCAGAAGAGAGAGTAGGGGAGGTGTGTGGAGGTCCAGAGAAAGACCACGTAGACAGGGAGAGATGGAGACGGCGAGAGGAGAGAGAAGCTTCTTTATCATTTTCCTGTTCCTATGAGGTGCAGCTGTACTTCCTATACTTCGTTTCAATTAGAGTCCCCATAAGTTTTTCTCAGGAAGTCATTTGAATGGATACTCAATCCCTCAACCAAAACATTCCTACCTATATCAATTTATTTAACATTTTTTTAACCCTAAGATTTTCCTTTTTTCCCAATTTTTGCTTTCAGTGTTTTAAAATACATACATGCTTTAAAATTTTTGATAGTTATATCTTTGATCTTTTCCTCTGTCATTACCTCCATTGCATTTAAACTTAAATATTCTTTCCCTAATCAGATAAGGTAAAAATTTACCTTTATTTTTTCTGTGGGTTTGAAAAAAATGATACGTCTTCACATTTAAATCTAACTCTATGGAATTTATTTTGGTGAGATGGGGATATTTTTGTTGAGATGGGGATATAATTGAAATTTTTTTTTAATGCAAATAGTTAGTTGTCCCAGAATCATCCTCCCCTTTACCACTGATTTTTGATATCTCCTAGATCATATGTTAAGTTTATACAAATTTCACATAGGTCTCTTATTAGGCTATCGATTCTATTTATTCAAAAGAAAATGTTTCTAGTCTATGGACAGTAATGATCCCTGGAGAAATCAACTGGATTTAGAGAAGGTTGGTGTTAAGTTAGAGGACTTAGGTTACCAAATCATTTGATTTCTATAGCTTTACCCTCCAAGTCTCTGAATGACAAGTTGATATTTATATTGGAGTTATTTCTATCTTCTTTCTGGGGCAGCTAAGGTAACCCTGACAATTTTGATAATTTCTGAAGACTCAGAATAGGTTTTGTGTGTGTGTGTGTGTGTGTGTGTGTGTGTTATGCGGGCCTCTCACTGTTGTGGCCTCTCCCATTGCGGAGCACAGGCTCCGGACGCGCAGGCTCAGCGGCCATGGCTCACGGGCCCAGCCGCTCCGCGGCATGTGAGATCTTCCCAGACCTGGGCACGAACCCGTGTCCCCTGCATCGGCAGGCGACTCTCAACCACTGCGCCACCAGGAAAGCCCCAGAATAGGTTTTATATTACAGATTTCAAGTTATGAAAGTGTGTTTTATTTTAGAAAACACAAAACTATCCAGAGTCTTACAATGTGCTAGATTTGAGCACCTGACAGAGGTGACAAGCACATACTGTCATTTTCTCTTTTTGCTTCCATAGTAAGCATGTTAATTGATTAGGGTCTTCCTTAGCACTGAACTTGGATGCAACATCAGAATCCTTCTTAACACAGTGCTTCAAGAAACTACTATTACCGGGTTTCCCTGGTGGCTCAGTGGTTAAGAATCCACGTGCCAACGCAGGGGACACAGGTTCGAGCCCTAGTCCGGGAAGATCCCACATGCCGCAGAGCAACTAAGCCTGTGTGCCACAGCTACCGAGCCTGTGCTCTAGAGCCTGCGAGCCACAAGTATGAAGCCCACTGGCCTAGAGCCCGTGCTCCACAGCAAAAGAAGCCACCGCAATGAGAAGCCCACTCGCCGCAACTAGAGAAAGTCAGCTCGCAGCAACGAAGACCCAACACAGCCTAAATAAATAAATAAATAGCAATAAATAAAAGTAAATAAATAGATAGATAGCAATTCCTATATAAAAAAAAAAGAAAGAAACTACTATTACCAACTGGTATTGCCTGGTAAAATGTAATCTATTTTCAGATTAATTCTAGAAAGCAATATAAATGCCTAGATTAAAGGTAAAATAGAGGAGTTGTATTATGGAAATGGCTGATATAGATTTAGATCAGTATTCTTAAAAATTTTGACTGCAGTCACTAATAATTAAGACACTTTATATTTCACATTTAACCATATAAGGAGGATGACTGTTGGACAAAAAGATTGATGCATTTTAGGAAAAGATACTTTATGCTAATTTTACAATATTGGAATGAAAATAGTTTAGCCTTTAAAAAAATCCTTATTATTTAAAAACAAAACACTCTAGTGTTTAATATTCTCAGAGATTGATATAATCAGCTGGAATGATTTTTGTCCCAACCTTTTTGTGATTTATCTGAAATGAAAAATCCAAATTTTTATTTCCCTGAACTTAAATACCCCCTCAAGGCTTAGAATAAACCTCAGTAGAAATTTGCCAATATGTAGAAAAAAGTTTGTAACATCATGAATTTGCAGGTCAGGGAATATTCATTAAGTTTGCTATAGATTTATAGGTTTGAGGATTATCATCTCCATGTATGCCTAATCATTATTTACTTAAAAACAGCAACAACAACAATTCTGGGCTGGATTCTAATGTTTCCAAGCTGTGTGACCTTACTCAACTTACTTAAACTTCTAAATTCGAAACCCTACAATAGGTTTGTATTACTTAAAAATCTAAACTTGAAGGTCTTATCTTTTAAGAAGCTTTGATCATTTCAGCTACAGTTTCCATTTTGTTCTTCTGTCAGTATTATATCCTGCATTAAACCACATAAGATGAAGTGATGCTAAGACATGTTCAACTGAGCAAAGTGAAGTGATGCTAGGGGTATGTTAAACTGAGCAAGGTCAAGTTAAGCGAGGGGTACACTTAGAGGTTGGATGAAGATGGAGAGTGGAGGAAAAGTATGGCGACCCTGCATCTCCCAAAGCAGCTTGCACAGCGTTAAATTTCATCCTCTGGTTATTTAGCATTTGGCTTTGGCATTTAAAGTAGGCAGAGGAAATATTTCTAGGATTTAATAACCATTGTTTCCAACCTTGTCATTAGGATCCAGAAGTTTCTAAGATTGCAAGTGCTCCAGAAGTGTAATCAATACCCTCTGCTAGAGCTCAAAGTTGGAATGTCTTATTGTCAGGATTTCAGTTCTGGCAGCCTTTTCTTTTCTGGTAGTTCAAAAGTGAGGAATCCCTGGGCTTAACCCGCACACCTTAGTAAAGAGACCTGTTGAGAGATTTATGATGCTTGGTTGTAAGATAAGATGGCATTCATAGAAAACTGGTGATTCTGGCAGGAAAAACAAGCAGACAGTTGGAGATAGTTCAGGAGTATCTGCTTCTACAGTCCAGAAGGAAATATATTTCAGACTTAGAGAGTTTCAGTGAGGTGGCTACTGACTTTAGAGTTGAAGACCATGGAAATTTCACCTGTTCTCAAGTTTTGATCATTGTATGGAATCATTGCCTCATTCGTTGACGATTAGAACATTGAAAAGGTGGAAAACTTGGGATGTTATAATTCAGCATACTAATGAGAATCTAAAAGTACATGATCATGGAACTAAAATTTCAATAAAATGTAAGGATGTCAAATGAAAAGTATGTCTCTTTCTATTATCCATAGCCTTACTCCCAAAAGTAAGGCTTAACACCCATGATACTTTATGCTTATAAAGCTCTTCCAATGGTTTTCACTATAGCTCTAAGTATCTATTTTTTTAAATTAATTTTATTTATTTGTGGCTGCATTGGGTCTTCGTTGTTGTACGCAGGCTTTCTCTAGTTGCGGCCAGCTGGGGCTACTCTACATTGCGGTGCGTGGGCTTCACATTGCGGTGGCTTTTCTTGTTGTGGAGCACGGGCTCTAGGCACGCAGCCTTCATTAGTTGTGGCTGGCGGGCTCTAGAGCACAGGCTCAGTAGTTGTGGCGCACAGGCTTAGTTGCTCCGTGGCAAGTGGGATCTTCCCGGACCATGGCTCGAACCCGTGTCCCCTGCATTGGCAGGCGGATTCTTAACCACTGTGCCACCAGAGAAGTCCCTAAATATCTATTTTATATAAAACTTTAAATATCTATGTCTTGGCTTAT
Organism: Aethalodelphis obliquidens; assembly: GCF_003676395.1. Taxonomy (NCBI): domain Eukaryota; kingdom Metazoa; phylum Chordata; class Mammalia; order Artiodactyla; family Delphinidae; genus Aethalodelphis; species Aethalodelphis obliquidens. Next base: position 2,405,583 of record NW_020837984.1, read on the forward strand.
AAGTTCAAGCTTTAACTTCTTGCTGTGAATAAATGACCATTTCAGCTCACATCTACTACCCTTCTTCCTGTTTCCCTGGACCTTCTCCCAATTTTTTTTTCTTTTTTTTTCTTTTGGCCCTCTTGTTGGTTATACTTCAAATAATACATTTGGCTTTTATTTCTTGTTCTGTCAACGCTAGACATATTGAGTAACTATCCATGGTATAAAATGTGGTGGAGTTGATCACCTCTACACTTTCCCCTATCTCTCCTCCCCACCTCCAACACCTACTGTTGGTCAGTTCTACCATTATTTTTACATTGCCAAGGTTTAAAGCATGTTCATCCTGAATGGTAACTTTAATTGTCTTCTATGCTTTATCTATATATTGATTCTGAAAACCAAAGAGAATTAAAAATTACTTGCAGGGGAATTCCTTGGTGGTCCTGTGGTTAAGATGCTGCACTTCCACTGTTGGAGGTCCGGGTTCAATCCCTGGTCAGGAAACTAAGATCTCACAAGCTATGTGGCATGGACAAAAAAATTTTTTTTAATTTTTAAAAGTTACTTAGAATATTATGATATTGCTCAATTTTATTCATTGTAGAACCAGAGTGTAACTGTAGATGAGATGTAATTTATGTTCTTAAATCAAGTCTGCTCGAAGTAGAATGCTTCAAGTTCCAAGTTTAAGATTCTCTTTTCTTAGACTCCATAAATTTCTTATAATCATGCTTCATATTTTTGCCATGAATTTTTGTACAGCATTTTATTTTTCCTGGAATTTCTACTTTCCTTTAATTTTTCTTGTTGACATCAGAAACATAAGCCTTCTTCATTATGCACCACTCAAAAGCCAGGCCACAGATTCTACAGTCAGCTGCATTAGCGTCTGCTCCCGTCCAGGTCCCCAGTTCTTGGGGTCTTTTTGTGGAGTGACAGCTCCCACCTTTATTGTGGCTTCTCTTGTGCCTTCTCTTCTATTCTGAGTAGTGCCTTTGTCTCTTTTCTGTTTTATCCATTAGTGTAATCTCATATACCATTCATCTTCAAGATGGTGACTAGTAGGATTATGCTTGCTCTCAGGTTGAAGATTTTACAATTTGAAAATTTTTAAATATATTTTTTCACCTAATTATACAAGAAATATTTATTAACTACCTACCATTTTTCAGAGATAGGCATTGTGGACAATATAAAGATGAATCAACCACATACCATTCCTCTTTAAGTAGGACAATAAGAGAGATCTAGCTCTATAAATAATTATAAAATATAAAGCAGAAAGTAATAAGTATAATAAGAGAGATGCAGGCAGGTAATCCATATAATGTGAATCCTTTTTTTTTTTTCTTTTTAGAGGAAAGATAGTATTGATGAACTTGAATGAAGTGAGAAAAAAAATTGGATTTGGATCAGAAGACTTGGGTTATGTCCTGGTTCTTACTAAGTATGTGACCTTGGACAAGCTATCTAATCTTTTCCACCCAGATTTTACTGTCTCTAAAGTGGGGACAATAGTACTTTTCCTGCTTATAGCACATAGCTATTGGGAGGCTCATAAGAGACAATAGATACAGTTTTTTTTATAAACAGTTTACACAAAATAGGCATTATTTCTTTCAGAGAACAGTAGAATAATTGGTTGTTTAAAACAAGGGATTAATTTATCCTCCTCTAATTCCAAGGAGGGAGGCCATGAGCCAGTCCTAGGAATAGTTTCATGGATTCCATTTAATTATTAATAGGCAACACATAAAGTAGCAAAGAGCCTCTCTTTGATGCCTCCATCCAATGTTGCTCTCTTACTGGTCTGGTTAGAGCCAGTCGTTTTGACTGTGATGCTGACTACCTCAGAAGCCCATGCTGTGAGGCAGTTTGCCCAGAGTTCAGCTATCTCACAGACCCTGACATTTGTCTTTTTTATTTTCCTTGATTTTCTCCAGTTCTTTCCTAGTGCCCACTGTTTGCTGAATGTAGCTGATGTAACAGATTGTGAGTGGGCTAAAGAAGCATCTGACTAAAGCAGTGGTTCTCAGCCATGACTACACAGGTTTTCCTCCTGACTGAGGAGCTTTAAAGATACATTGATGGCCCCACCCATCCCAGAGAGTCTGATTTATTAGTCTGTGGTGGGCCAGGTATTATTAGTTAACAAAATCTCCCCAGGTGATTCCAATGCACAGACACTACTGAGAACCACCACATTGGTGCTTTAATTTTGGAGTGTATGCTCACCTGAAGAGCCTGAGGAAATGCAGTGTCTGAGGCCTCACTCCCAGAGATGCTGAATCAAGAGGTATGGGCTGGGTCCTGTATATTTACTTTCAAATACATCCAACTAATTCTGAAACAGGTGATCTGGTGACCACCCTTTGAGAAACACTGTTTTGAATAGTGTCTTAGAAACAGCTCGTATCAAGACGGTATCAGTCACTTGGTGACCACTTCATTACATGGATTACAGAGACCACCAGAGAGACACACTTTTTAATGCTTGGATATTTATTTTTTTGTTCATTCACTCAAAACAGTGTCTCTAACACCTCACAGGACATGGCAGATTCAAGGCTTCCAACTCAGGCTTACTTGAGCATGCTCTCTTTGCGTGGGATAAAGTTGGGGACAGTGTTAGGTGGGGGAGGGCTATGTCCCTGCACTATTTAAATAGGATTCCTTTCTTGCTCCTGCTGTCACTCTCTTCAAATTTTATTTGTTTCTCTAAATTTTCTTAAGGTCAATGGGTACCTGATAAATACAAGACCCTAATTCTAGAATGCGGAAGGTGTTTAAGGTGTGAAGACACAGGCAGCACCGTGTCAAATAAAAGAAATTTTAGCCACCTTCAAAATAACTGTAAAAATTGCCAGAGAGAAAATTTACCAGACTTTCATGAGCAATAAGGTGAAAATCCAAGAGTAAGTTTGTTTTGGGAGATTAATTGCAGAAGTCAAAAAATATGTCAAAAAATTCACAAAATGTAAAGAAAGGGTAAGACTTTAATGTATAAATGAAAAATCAGTGCGTGTCTCTCCAAGGACTCTGAAATGAAAACTAAAACTAGAATAATTGTGTTTCACCATAGCCTTGCTTAGACCATTGTGAACACACTGCAATGAACAAGACCCACAGAGATCATCCAGTTGTGGCCAAGCAGGGAGTTTGCAGGGCTGATCACTTTCCAGTCCCAGTCCAGTCGGGACATGGCAGCCACTGGCAGGGCCTCCAAACCTGAAGAGTCCCTTTGTTACTTTAGCCTTCTTTGTACATTAGGGAGCCCTTAGACACAGGCACAAACTACATCCCATCCAAACAGAGCAGTTGTCCCAGGAACATTTGGCAAAGCCAAATCGGTCTTTCTCTGATACTGGCTCCATGGTCAGAAACACTGGGAGTTTCCATGGCCTTATGTACCTGTGTGGTTCCACCCGAGACTGAGAATGTTCAAGAAAAAAAGAGTCTCACTTTAAGAAATGGGAAGAGGCTTCTTTTTCTACTTACGTTGTTGACTTACTCTGGGGCTTCAATTATTTTATGTTAACTTTTGGTGACTCATACACTGGCCACCCCTAACAGTTCAACACCTGGGATGAGAGGACAAATGGAGGCCCACAAACCATAGGTCTATAGACATAGAAGTTCTAAATCAAGCTAATAAACTGCTAAATGAAATATGTTCTTTTTTTTTTTTTTACTTTGACAGCTATACCTATATAATGACAAAAAAATAATCATGTGGGTAAAGCCATGTTTTTTATAAAACAGAAAGCTGGCAAAATGTTATCAATGACTACATTTAATTATTATTGTACGTGCCTTGGTATTCTGTTGATGGGCCAGTGATGTTTCTTTTTTTCCTAATTTTTTAAATATTTATTTATTTTATTTTGGCAGTGTCATGTCTTAGTTGAAGCATGCTGGATCTTTCATTGCGGCACTCGGGCTTCTCTCTAGTTGTGGTGTGTGGGTTCTCTCTCTAGTTGTGGCACATGGGCTCCAGAGCGCATGGGCTCTGTAGTTTGCAGCACACAGGCTCTCTAGTTGAGGCGCGTGAGCTCAGTAGTTGTGGCACGTGGGCTTAGTTGCCCCGCAGCATGTGGGATCTTAGTTCCCCGACCAGGGATCGAACCCGCGTCCCCTGCATTGGAAGGCGGATTTTTTTACCACTGTACCACCAGGGAAGTCCTGGGCCGATGATGTTTGAATTAGTATTTAAATACATGCATATTTCATCAATTATTATATATTTATTCTGTAAGGTAGCATTTCTCTTTAACAAAATCACTGTGTTGTTATACTTAATATTTTTTATAATTTAGGTGTTGTTATAGAAATGAGCTAAATGATTAAAAATAAAATGTATTTGTACATGTACAATGAAAAGTATACAATTTGATTATATTTTGTCAAAATATAGAGTAAGTGGAAAATTTTTAAAAATATATTTATTGTATAAGCTTTAAAAGTTACATTTATCCTAAAATATTCAAGATTTATCAAAAGTGAGGGGTAAAATACATATTATAATTAATGAATCTAATAATTTTTAAATAAAGGCAGCATTTAAAATTTATTTTTAAAATTTGACTATTTTTTTGAATATAAAACTATTGCACAGTTCCAATGTTGAAAGTTCAGCTGGTTGCCAACATAAAGAATTTGTATTATTCTTCTCACATATTATATCTAGATCTATAAAAAGGTAAATTTAAGAGTAATATGAATTACTTAACATTGTAACATATTCAAGCTCTGTCTGCAACTACTGCAAATATAGTGAGTACCTCTAGAAGCACAAATTGGTACCTGAAGAGAAACAATAACTCTCAGGTGAGAATGTATCCCATTCATTCTGAGAGGGAAGATTTGATAAGGGAATTAATTTGCCCTTTCTCTTGCCTAAGCGCTTTTGCTGTTCAAATCTTCCTCTGCTCTGAAGCAGTGTCTACTATGACCCTTGCAGTTGGTACAATCCATAAACCTTCACAGCATTTGGTCAGAGTTGCCTTTTGTTTTGAGGACCTAGGACAAGACATATGGAAAAGCCTAAATGGTGTTAGTCATGAGACAGAAAGTTTAGCGTTCTGGGTGCCAGTACTGAGTGTCCAATCCTGAGTTGTGACAGAGATGCTCCTGGGTTTCTAATACATTTAGCGGGTGAGTGTGTGTGTGTGTGTGTGTCTGTGTGTGTGTGTGGTGTACTAGGCCCTCTAAAGAGCTCTTGGTGGGAGATATCACAGACATGAGCATCTTAAGAGCAGGGAGGCATTCTCTTTCATTCATCTTTGCAGCCACAGTACTCAGCTCCTTGCCTGGCATTTAGTACATGCTCAGTGGAGGTATGGTGAGTTATTGGATGAAGCACCATCTGGTGAAAGCTTCAGGAAGTGTTGCCTTCCTCCCCTTTTCCCTAAGGTCATGGCCTATTCACATTCTAGGTCCATGACAGGGACATCAATTCTGGTTAGGGCAGGCCCAAAAGTTCTATTCTGGAGCTCAGTTACTGCAGATGATTTGACCTGCAAGCAGCCTATCTTGACCCTCAGTTATAACCCTGAGACTGTCCTAAAGGGCGTCCTTATATCTCATCAGCTGCATATTGTGTAGATTTCCATCATTTCTTCTTTTTCTTATTCCTTGCACTAAGACAGCTTTTTTGGCCAGTGTTTATGCCTCCAGGGAAGAAAAAGTAACAGAGCATCTGGTGGAGGTTTTCTCCCTCTTTCTGAATACAGCTCAACTGCCAGAGCCTTCTCCATACCTTTTCATGAGCCTCTCAAGAAATGGAACTTCAACAAGCAGAATCTAGGTCATGGACTGGTAAATCAAGTACTGGGCAGGAAGCAGGGAGACTTGGATTCTATTCTCTCTCTGCCATTCATTGGCTGTATGACCCTGACTTAACTTCTTAGGACTTTAGATACCTCACCCATGAAATTAAGGGAATTGTGCTAGATCTCCAAGGTCACAACTGTTCAAAACGTATGTAGTTTTATGTTAATAAATTAATTGAGAAAAATATTTTCTAGGTTTTGCATGTAGTAATGAACTATGGCAAGGACCTTTTAGGACTGTTAGTTGGGCAGACAGCAGATTGAATAGATATTTCTAACGCTTATACGGCTTGCAGGATCTGGCTAAATGACATTTTTTTATTGACTCATTAAGAGTAAACAAAATCTACCTGAAAACCATTTATCCATCACTATGCATGTGAGGTGTTACGGCTTTAGAGGTGAAGCACCCAGAGTGCCTATTCTTAAGAAGCACTCAAACAAATAATTTTAGTAGAAAGTGATCATCGATATCACTGAGAGTTTTTCAAAGTGCAGAGGGAGGCTCAAAGAACAAAGGGGTTCCTGATGAAGAAAAGGGTTGGGAGTGTCAGGAAGGCACCCACATGAGGAGAACCCTGAGGGGAGTAGTAGGATTACTGTCGTCTCTAGGTTCCCCAGTAGTGTGAGAGCTATCTGAGTGGTAGCTGTTGATGAGTCTCCTCTTTCTGGCAAAGCAATGTGACACCAGTGTTTGGAGTTACTACAAGGATGAGCCAGTGAGCATAAGACTTTGTTGTGGGCATTTGATTCATGTCCTTTACTATGGCAGCGGATAGTTCAGGTTTCAAATGGTGCACATTTTCCTGCAGTGGGCCCAGGGGAGGACATACTAATGAACAGAGCCTTAGAGATGGATTTACGGCACGTTGCTCAAGCTTTTCGATTACTCGTCTCATTAACAGTGGCGGGAATGGCTAGGGGTGGAGGAAGGAAGGGGCCAGAGTCACTTGGTATGCAAATGATTTCATATTCATAGACTCAGGGCTCTGAGAGCAAAAAATTCCCATTGAGGTTTGTGAATCGTCTCAGCCGGGGAACTTAGTACTGAGTCTGCATATAGTGAGTTCTCAAGAAATATTCTCTGCATAAATAAAGAGTTACTAAGTACCCACTATAAATACCTACTATGTAACAGGCTCTGTTGTAGGCACTTGATAAATATTTGTGGAATAAATTAATTTAATATAACTAATACAATGCCGAAGAACAACCAAATAACCTATGTTGCCTTTGGTTGCCATAAAATAAGAATGAAATATTGATTAACCTCTAACCACATATTATACAAATGCATCCTTCCCTGAATATGTAGCTTGCCAATGCCATCCAAGGGAACAATAACTATTGTCTTTGTAAAATGTTTACTTGTTAAGTAAAAGAGGAAATGAAGAGATTTGTTTCGTGTTGTATTTATACTGGGTATAAATATCACAATTACATGTCCAAGTTCTCCAGATTCATCCAAACTACTCCTTTTGGATCAGCCCTTTTTCTTGCAAAGCACTCATAGAAAATTTAGATAGGACCCAGAAGAACAACATCCTCTATGTGAAAATGGTCAAAGGAATTCTCAAAAATATATTGGAAAAAGGTAAGAGTTACCTGCAAGATGAGAAATAGAGGGAAGGAAACCTATTTTGCTCCAGCCAGGTCATGATTATCTGGAGAAGGAAAAACAGTTGCATTGGAATAGAGTTTTTAGCAGCTAGGCTCCTCTTCAGCTCAATTTACCGATGTTGCTAATTCAGTACGCTGAGCTTAAGGGCTACATCAGGACCCAAATTTCCTTGCTGAAGGCTCGTGTCTTTCTTTGAACTTTGTCTTATCCTTCCTCACCTTCCAGAATTTGAATTTCCCTCATTCTCTCTGAGTTCTGTTTTCATCATCTTTTCCAGCTGGCCTTTCCTCACCATTGGATACCAAAGTGGACTTGCAATGTTTACAGATGTTTGTGGGCATGAGACAGTTTGCTGGCTGAGAGATTTGGTCACAAGTTAGAAACAAGGTAGGGAAAGGTAGAGGGAAGGAAATGACAGTAAGTAAAACAGTCTTTGCTGATCAGATTCTTAAATACTCAAATAATGTTTCGAAAAATAAAAGAACTTCTAAAATTGTGCAATTTAAATTAGTTGTGCCATGGTGGTAGAGGTGCTAAAATCAAGGTCAAGGGTCAGTTGTTCACCTGCGATCCAACTAGAAATTAAATAATGGTTATTTAATTTCTTAAAAGAATTTGCTTGTAATCAGTCTAACCTAATCTAAGCTTTTTTTTTTTTTTTTCCTGCGGTACGCGGGCCTCTGACTGCCGTGGCCTCTACCGTTGCAGAGCACAGGCTCCGGACCCACAGGCCCAGCGGCCATGGCTCACGGGCTCAGCCGCTCCGTGGCATGTGGGATCCTCCCGGACCGGGGCACGAACCCATGTCCCCTGCATCGGCAGGTGGACTCTCAACCACTGCGCCACCAGGGAAGCCCCTAAGCTATTTTTTTTATCTTCAAAAGCTGTGATGTGAGACTTGGTATTATAGTCTTACGGCCTATTCTTTTGTATATAAAAACCCATAAAGGGAAAATAAAAAACCTGTTCCCAGTATCCTGTGCCCTGAATATAAACCTTTATAGTATTCTCTCTTGTAGGTTCCAGGATTCGCCAAAGAGTAGACAGTACCTAGTTTTGGATGGGGAAGAGGACTGTTAACTGGTGGTGTCAACTATAGCATGAGGAGAAAAAGGGGGATGCTTGAAAAATGTCCTAAAGCAGTGCTTTTCCAACTTTACTGAGCCTCAGAACTACCCGAGGGCTCCTTAAGACATATATTGCTGGGGTTGTATCTCATAGGTTCTGATCCAGTGGGTCTTAGATGAGACCCAGGAATTTTCATTTTTAACAAGTTCCCTGGAGAGACTGAGCTCCTGGCCTGGAAAATCACTGAGAATTGCTCTAAAGTCCAGGGGCATTTAAAAAGGAGAAAGAGCAGAGGAATGGGGCTGTCTGTAACAACACAATGAGAGAGGTTGATTGGTTTTGCATGCCAGCACTTTAATACAAATAAAATGTCCCCTTTTTTTTTCTTTAGTTTTTAGTGCTTTGTCTTAAGATACTGATGGTTCCCTTTGAGTACCAAGTACATTGTGATTCCTTGACTTTCCTCTTCTAGGGAAAGTTGAATCTATTTGCTTTCGAGCTGCCTGTGCTCTTAAGTCCACAAGATACCACCAAGGGGTATCCACTAGTAACTTGGACTCTGCAGAACTAAGGATGCTTGTGCCCAACGAGGACTCAGGAAGATGAACAGTCTGTATTTTACAGTCACCATGACACTAGTAAAGTGTGTTCTTCGTTTAAAATTTTGTTTAATTGTAGTCCTCTCCTTTGGATCTCAGAATAAGTTGGTGGGATAAATTATGTAGGGGATAATTTGTAAAAAAAGGTCTGGTAATATAGGAGAGAAAAAAGAGAGTTTAGTGTGAGAAAACTTAGGGGGAGTGATGAATGTGTGCTCTACTTGAGAGATGACATGGATGCATTGTGGCTGGAGGAGTTTGGTTTAGGGTGATAATGTCTGTAACATTAGAGAGAGATTGGGTCTGGACAGTAGAAAAAGGCTATTTGAAGACAAAAATAGCAAGTCTGAAATTTTGCTCTGCGTGTGTGTGTGTGTGTGTGTAGACTGAACGTTCTTACTGTGATATCATAGTTGGAATGTCAGTACCAACGTTGAGTTCACCAATTCAGGGTTGTGATATTCTGTGAATTCTTCAGGATACCTCGAGATCCAAGCCAACTGGATAAGGGCCTCTTTCCAAGGTGGGTAATTTATTGGTTAACCTCCCAGTCACCTGACAAGAAATTCAAGCAAGGCTTTACTAGGGCTCCTGCTGCAGCAGTGGAGAGAGAGAACAAGTAACAGGTTCCCTTGCCCGCTTGAACCAGGGTGGGGACCTTGTTCCTTACCTGGGGTGATGGTAGGGGCGGGTCCAGGGCTTGGGCCGGAGGGGTGGCTTAGGTGCTTTGCCCACCCCTTCGGTGGTGATGAGTGCAGGGGGCATGCGCAGTACCCTGCTTTTCTCCCAACACCCTGCTTTTGCTCTGGGCTCTTCAGAAGTGGCAGTTGGGTTTTTGGTCTTTTTGTATCTTGTTGTTCATAATTTAGCCCAACTGTGCATGCACGCGGTTATTTTTAGTCCCTTATAGTTTCTTTGTCTTTTGTTGCTCATGGAGACTTTGTCCAGGTACAAGCGCTGCAGCAAAGGGTCCCAGGTCCCAGGTCCCAGCCTAGCCCAAAATCTCAATAATAAATTCCTAGGGCAAATGCAGAAGGTAAAGTGTTATTTTAGTTTTATTTATTGTACTCTAAAACTTTTGAGACATATATATGTATATATAGAGAGAGACAGAGACAGAGAGACAAAGAGAGACTGTCATTTTCTACCTCTACTGTCTACGTAGAACGGTCTACGTTCTACTAGCCTCATAAGTATACTTTTCTCTCCCCAGGAGGGGCTGATATTAGGAGGGAAATGTCTGTCCTCTTCTCCTTGCTCCAAATCTGACTGGGAGGTTGGGAGGAGGATAGGAGTCCTGAGACCTTCCTGATATATATGGTTTCCTTTTCTGCAGTGTGCAGTGATCTGCCCTGGGTGGAATTTGGGGAAGGACCTGGGTGGGGGGAGGCTGTGGTTATATAATTTTGTCTTTAATTGCCGCAAAAATTAGTTGCAAAATTTGGCCAAGATCTGACCCCGTTTTTCACCCAGCCTTATCAGTTTATGAGCTGGTACTGTATTTTGACTATATGACTTGGAAATTCAGAGCAGATTTAAGGCGGTGAGCAGTCATTCTCCTAAAACTCCTCCAAGAGACAGTGCTGTTGAGAGTCCCTAAAGGAAGCTATTTTAGGAATTTCCCTTTACTATAGGGCTTTAATATTTTTCCTACTCTTTAGCTGGGTCCATGAGTAAAGAGTGGAAGGGGTGGGAGAACTTCGTTATTTGCTTTACTCCTTCCACCAGAACTGCACACATGCCCATTACAACTCCTTACATGCGAACTGCCTTTCCCAGTCTCTCCCCCTTCCCTGACTCTGCACCACCAGGTATTGTGTTTTCTTTTTCACTGTCTTTGCCCTTTTCTTAAATTCTTTTTTTCCCTCTTAACCTGTACAACTTTCCTGGCTCATAAGACTTTACTTTGTGCTAAGAATGTCACAACTTACATGGCTCAGGTGGGATTTATCAAATACAGCATTGTAAAAGTCACCTATATTGGATTATCTCTTGTGTTGTTGTTATTGTGCTTACATATCATTCTATTGTTATATAACAAGGCCTGAAATCTCTTTGAGGGCAGCCTCTTAGATTTATACTTGCTGGTATGTCTCAAAATGCTTTGCAAATATTAGATGCTTCTTAAATATTAGTTGGTCAATTTACCTTGGACAGTCTTTGCAGTATTGTTTTCAGGTAGATATTAAAATGTGTTACTAGAAAGATGGGATCTCCAGGTGATTGATTCATTTCAGCCAATAGTTTTAAAATTTGTGCACTCTTATTAGTTGTACTCTAAGTTGCTGATGGAGGTTGACAAAAAGTAGTTGCTTCTATTTTGGCTTAATATGAATAATAGTAACATTCTTGAACTTCTGCAGCACAGCAGCCAAGCTAAGCGTACTTTAGATATTATTGCATTTAATTATTACAACAGCTGTGATGCTGCTGCTGCTATTATCCTATTTCCCTAGAGAAGCTGAGGCTCCAGTATACTGCCAGGTTGTAGGTGTCAGAGCTGGAATTTGAACTTGAGGCTTCTTGACTCCAAAGCCCAAACTTTTAGCCATACCATGCTGCCATAAAGCTTTTCCGTGCTTATTCTCAAGAGGTTATTCAGGCATTCAACAGGTGTTTTGTGCTCTTCAGCTGCGGTGCTAACCAGAAAGAATATGTAGGATGCTAGTCTAGTGGTTGAGAATATTGCTCTGAAATCAGCTGGACCAGGGCTTGAATCTCATGCTTGTTACATAAAAGCTGTGTGATGAGGAATGAATTTCTTAACTTCTCTGATCCTCAATTCCATCATCTAAAATATCAAGATAGTAATTCTGTTAACTGAGATAAAGCCAACAAAACTCTTAGCACAGTGCCTATACATGCTAAAGAAATGTGAGCTATTATAATTACAATCTTAATTCAAACTACCAAAAATTACATTAATGGAGGTAAGTGAGGAAATAAGCCACTGGAGCCTGTGCAAAAGGGATGCTTGAAAAGACTGACAGAACTGCAGTCTCCCAGGGGCTTAGAAATATATAGCATATCAATATTTTCTAAAAACTATTCTTTTCTTTAGATATAAGAGTATTTGCGTGGCACCTACCAGTTAGCCCTACGAGGCTGCAAGCGGGTCAATGAAGTCATCAAAGGATTTGCAGAATGAGGTCCTCATGAGCAAGTTTCTGTGGGACACACACATCCTCCCCAGACACTATTCCACTTCCTCTGTGCAGGGCTCTAGATGAGCCTTGTGCACAGCATGTGGAGAACTCTGAGGCGTTCAGGTGGAAATCTGTCCTCAGACAAGAAGGTCCAGGGCAAGTCAGGAGTAAGAGGTTTCCCTACATAGGACTGGGAAAGTTGGAGAGCTTTTTTTTTTGACCCTTTTCTGTCTTTCTTCAGGTTCTCTGCATTGTTTGTTTGCTAAATGAACTTAGGGCTGTGATGACTTTCTATTTGAAAGACTGTTGTACTAGAAAGAACATCCTCTTCAGGGGAAGCAGATCTTAATTCCCCACTCACTGGTCTAGTGACCTTGGGGAAATCCCTGACTGTGGTCTGTAAAGTAGGGACCATGGTGATGCCACGTCTCCTTTACTCTCTGTTGTCATGAGGGTCAAGGAAAGTACATGTGTGAAGTCCCAAGTTATGCAAACATTTTACTGAAAGGGCTGTCCTACAGCTGCTTTGCGCCTTTGTCCCTCCCCGAATTCTCTTCTCTTTGCATACTAATGAACTTACAGGACATGTTCTCTTGGTCCCTCTGCCATTTCCTCCCAACCTTCCCCCACCTAAGTCTGTGAAAAAGAATAGGAAAGTTTAAGGATTAAAAAACACTAACCAGTATGTATATGCTGTTGGCCTTCACCCACCAAGGTTGAGCACCTTGGTCCAGCCATGAACCAGTTACCCTTCTGGTTCTGGGTAACAGTCCTCCTGAAGGCTGGATGGAAAGGTAGCCCCACTGGCAACACTGCTGTAGTTGTTCAGGGGCCAGTCCTCTTCCATGCTTCTCAGCTCCAACCTAAGTGTCTGCTCAGTCATTTACTGAAGTCCTATCATCAGGCAGGAGATAATGTGTTAGAGATGAAGCAGTAAGGCCTGGAAAGAGAAGTTCTGCCCCTGTCGCTAAGTGAGGAAGTAGGAAGCAGACCTTTTCACTACACCATGCTGTGCTTCCTTCAATCCACCGAACAAGGGAAGAACGGTAGAGAGCCAGGGCCTGAAGAGGGGAGAGTTAGAGGAATAAACATAAAATGAAGAAAATGGAAGGGCTACTTATTTCCTTTTCTAGCAGTAAAAACATTTATACAAACATACATCTATACTATAATATGTGCCTACATAGTATACAGATAGCTACATAAGTCTCCCAGCTGCTTTAGATAAAAATTCTTAGCAACCTACCTAGAATGGGGAGAATCTGAGAAAAATTCTTATCAGATACCCCTGGTCCAGCTCTAACTCTTGCTTCAATTTTTTTTTTTTTTATAATTTAAAAAAATTACAGAAAAGGGCAAAGATGAAATTTTAATAATCTCTATTTCTATTACTTAAAATGAACCATGGGGGCTTCCCTGGTGGCACAGGGAAGTGGTTGAGAGTCTGCCTGCCGATGCAGGGACACGGGTTCGTGCTCCGGTCCGGGAAGATCCCACACGCCGCGGAGCGGGTGGGCCCGTGAGCCATGGCTGCTGAGCCTGTGCGTCCGGAGACTGTGCTCCACAACGGGAGAGGCCACAGCAGTGAGAGGCCTGCGTACTGCAAAAAAAAAAAAAAAAGTAGTTTGTCATTATGTTTATAAAATTATAAATGCTATTTTGAAATAAAAAGCATTAAATTTAATATTAGTTGAAGTTACAGAAGTAAAACTAGAGGAACTATTGAACTTCACTTACCTATTTCTTCATCTCATCTCATCTCATCTCATATTTCCTCTTTTATTTCATAAAAAAGCTGCCCAAAGTTAAGAAAACATGAAAAATACTGATATTGGAATCAAGATTTTAAAGTTGCATATTTTAATTTTCAACATTTTAAACTTACTCTGCTATGAAAGAATAGGGTCATAGTACTATCACACATCTTCACATCTCTCTCCCCTTTGCCTTCAGTTTTTGCGTGTTTTGTTATTATTTTCATATTGTTTGGGTTTATAACATTGCACCTTATTCTGTAACTTCAATTTACCTATGTTTAATAGTCAGTGAATTGACTGCTCACCATTATTATTTTTTTTTTTGTGGTACGTGAGCCTCTCACTGTTGTGGCCTCTCCCGTTGCAGAGCACAGGCTCCAGACGCGCAGGCCCAGCGGCCATGGCTCACGGGCCCAGCCGCTCTGCGGCATGTGGGTTCTTCCTGGACCGGGGCATGAACCTGTGTCCCCTGCATCGGCAGGCGGACACTCAACCACTGCGCCACCAGGGAAGCCCACCATTAATCTTTTTTAAAAAGACTCTATTTCTCTGAGTTTTAAATTTTGATCAAAAATAAATTGGCAAGTTTTCATTGTCAAGTTTTTTTTGACAGGCTCATGGGTAGCCTGCTTTCTCAGTCCTTTCATGGTTCATAATGCTTTTATACTTGATTGCCATTTTGGATATAACATTTTAGAGTCATGCTATTTTCACCTCAGAACAGTGGTTTCATTGTTTTACAACACTGATTGATCTAAGGCAGCCTGATTTTAGTGCCTTGTGGGTTATTTGCTTTTTCTGTCCAGATGCCTGAAATTGTTTTATTCCTGAAATTCAGGAGTTTAACTAGAATCTGTCTTGGTGTAGAGTCCTGTGTTATGTTTTCTCAGAACACATGTTCTTTCCAACTATAGGTAATTTCTAAAAGTTTCCTTTGATTCAGATAAATTTTCTTGTAGTATGTTTTTGAATATGTAACTATTCTGTATATTAGGGTTTCTCAAGAATATCAGTTATCCTATGTCTTTTATATCAATTGTCTTTTTTTTCCACTGCTTTAAGTAATCTTTCAATACATGCGTGTATCCTAATTATCTCAAGCCTTTATTCTATGCCAGTAATTTATCAGTGGTACTTATTCTGCTCCTTGCTTTTCTAGTTTATTTATTTCTTTAATGATACTGCTTTGGTTTTTCAATTTGTTTCCACAGGTCTTCAGTTTTCTTTTTCATAACATTCTTGTTTTATCATTATATCTTTGGCCCAATATTGAACTGATATTCTTGTTAAGATGTTCTGTGTCAAGAAGCATTCATAAGAAAAGTTCATTGAGACATGTTTCTTTAAGGTTTTTTGTTTGTTTTATTTTTCATTTGATTTTGTATTTGTTTTGTGGGCAGTAGGCTTCCTTCTTTTCTAATGGTGAAAAAAATCATTTCCCAATTGAACTGAAACAAAAAGCCCAGAATTATGCTGAGACACCTGCACATTTGGATTATGATTTCCTAACCAAAATCTCAGATAGAAACCAGGTGAGCAGAAGGGATTTGTACACACACAACCAAGGTGAACACAAGTATCTACACAGAAAGCTGACACCAGGTCAAGTGTTTCCATGTCATGACTTGTTTTCTATTCCCACTCTGTTCAATTCCCAGGCCTCTTGTAGACTGTGTGCTTTCTTGTGGAGTCAGAGAACATTTCTAATTTTAGCTTGTTGTCTTGCTTAAGTACAAGTACTCCCATAGCGATAGATTAAGAAACTTGCCTTTAACCCACATTTTATTTGTATGTTGACTAGGAAATGGATACATTAGAAATTTTTATATTAAAACTTAAATTGTCACATGCTGGGAATCTTCCCTATAGAGTAAGCAACTTACCACATCCAACAATACTTTTTTTGGCAGCAAAAGCTGAAAAATAACTAACTGGCTGAGAAGATTAGGTATAAAGTAGTAAATGCAGAGTTAAATCTTTCTAAGGGAAACACCAACATACTCATAGGGAAGATGCGAAGACTTAAGACTTCTATGGTATTTAAACTGTATTCAAGTAATAGCAGGATAATTGGTAAGAAAATCAACGAGCATTATTTTGAGAACTCAATTCATCACAATACCCAGTGTTTTTATAGTTTCTCCTCAATGCTCTCACAGTTAGAAGGAGGCAATCCATTTCGATTATATGTGCTAAATTTTGTGGTCTTCTGAAATGATACACAGTAATGGGCTGTTTCAGCAAATATAATCAAATTGTTTCATTTATTTTAGCATGCAAATTCAAGCTCCCTAGTGCAGTTTAAAACAGAAAAAAAAGTTGCTGGCGTGGCATACATTGATGGCTTTGATTCTTCTTAGGCTGAGAGCAGATAAAGAGTTAGCAAATTTTTGTAATTTTATATGGAAACATTACAACAGCATGCAAAAGTGTTTAATAGTGTAGTGATTTTTGCTTGAAGTACATGTTCACCAGAATCTCCTATATAAATGACTACCCTCTGCAAATATGTTAAAAACTCAAAATTTACATTTTGTGAAACCTTGTCTAGGAGTCAATTCTATACACATAAGAAGGGGAAAACAATCCTTTCCGTTAAAATGGGAGAAATGTAAAAGCTGGAAAAAAACTAGATGTCGTAAGTAATGTTTTTCTTCTCTGGTAGCTCATGATTCCTGGAATGTCTCATTGAGAAGAATCATTGTGGAAATCTGGGCCCTCTAGGGATGAAAGCACAGGATAAAAGATGCCCCAGTCTCTTTTCTTGGCCTCTCCTGTGTTTATCAAAGTTTGTATTTCCTTTCATTTGATATCATAGCCATGGGCACATGTAGTGCTTAAAATATATTTGCTTTAAAACACCAGGAGTAATAGAGAGTAAATTTAGCCACCCAAAGGCTGTGGTGCCAATCAGAGTAAGAGGATTTTATGGATAGGAATGGTCATTTATGTCCACTTTCAAAACCAGAACAAGTGTTTGCTTGAATACCTACTGAGATGGCCATTTTGCCAAATGGTACATAGAGTAACACTTGCAATGAGCCTTGGGAGAAAACAATACGGGGCAATGAGCAGTGCTCCTTAGAATTGAATGAGAGGGTGTGGTTCCACAGGAAATAGTAGTGACTACTGGGTGTCTGGGTTTTTGTCTTCTGGGACCCCCTGGTCAGACCTGGAAATCTGTGGGTCCAGCCTTGCTGGGGGCTCAACAAATGCAATAGCACTGGATTGTGACTCTGGGAGAGGAGCTGGAATGCTTGGCAGGAAGGCAGTGAGTGGATTGACCAATGAGGATTACGGGTCATCTTTATGCTATGACATCCAAATTCATGTCTGGTTATGTTTATGAGCTCCAGGCTCACATATCCATCCACATGTTTGACACATCACAACATTAATGTGTGTCTGAAACAGGGCACTTAGTTCTCTACCCCCTGCTTTGTATCTTCCCTACCTCATTAATGATACCTTTGTACCTTGATCCAGTTACTCCACAGAGAAAGTTGGAAATCATTCTTGATAATTCTTATCCTTATCCTACTCCACACATCCAGTCCATCAGCAAGGCATGCTAATTCTCTCCTCTAATTTGTGAATGTGCCTGGAATCTATCTACTTTCTTCCACTGGTCCTGACCACCATCATCTCTCATTTAGATTAAGAGAACAGTCTCCAAATTTACAATCTGTTTTCTTCCCAAACTTAACCCAGTTACCCTTGTTGGCAAAGCTAATCTTGCAAAACACACAACAGATTATGTTACTGCCATGATTAAAACCTTTAGACAACTTCTCAATAAGTTTAAAATAAAGTTTAGGGGCTTCCCTGGTGGCGCAGTGGTTGGGAGTCCGCCTGCCGATGCAGGGGACACGGGTTCGTGCCCTGGTCCGGGAAGATTGCACATGCCACGGAGCGGCTGGGCGAGGCCACAACAGTGAGAGGCCCGTGTACCGCAAAAATAAATAAATAAATTAAAATAAAATAAATAAATAAAGTTTAGTCTCCTTATGATGGACTACAAAGCTCTTGGTGATCTGGCTCCAGCTGATCCCTTCACCCCCACTGCTTGCCTGACTCCCCCAAGCTCACGAGGCTGTAGCCACCCTAATTCTATGTCAGGGTCTCATTCTGAGCCCTTCGCCACCTGAGGACCTCTTCTTTCATGTGGACAACCTTCTCTCTAGTCATCTCCGTCTCAGACTCTTGTTTCTCTTCTTCATTTCATTGCACTGAAATTATTTTATTCATTTGCTTGTTTATTTCTTGTCTGTCTTCACCTATTAGTAGGTAATGGCTATGAGAAAAGGGACCATCTTTGTGGCCCTGCCCTTCTTAGCAGCACTTGAGGGAACCCAATAATGTTTGCTGAATGAATGAATGGAGAATGTGAGGCAGGCAAGACTGTGGCATAAAGACACGCTGCAGGCTCTGTGTCTGACACGAGACACAGGCAGAATCTATAAAATTATGAACCAGAAGGAAAAGGAAAATGCCATTTGGCCACCAAATCCCAAAACACTGGGCTGGGGAGGCTGCCTTTGATATTTCCGGGAGATGATTTGAGAGCAATAAACTTGTGAGACAGTAATTAAGAGGTAAGCTAAGGGGGATATACAAATGAACCAGGATGAATATCAAAAAGGTATGGACAATCTTGCAAATGACAGTGTCATAAAAGGCCACCAAATGAGGCCTGTCTGACAGGAATTGTTATAGAGGAAGGCCAAGGAAGATTCACTAGCCAGTCCCTTTTTTCAAAGGTCATAGCTCTTGTCAGTCTGGGTTTAATTCAATATGAACAGAAGTAACCACCATGTTTTTGTTTTGTTTTGTTTTAAACTGAGAGCTGTACTAAGTGCTTTATGCTCCCAACTCTTTTGGCGGACACTCCCATTGTACTGGTGAGAGAGCAGAGGCTTGAGAGGCTAATTAACCAGCTGCTGGTCACATTCGGTGAGGGGTAGAGCTGAGGGAATGAAAGCAGTACTGTCACCAGAGCCCTGCTCCTACCTTCTGTCCTGACCCAATTAATATTCCCATCCCAAGCCCTAGGGAAAATGGCATAATTTGCCTTTAGCATTTACTTCTCCATCCTTCACCCTCTTAGGTGGTCCCTACCCAGGACCACTCCCTGGCTAGAGTCCCTTTAGAAAGCATGAAAGCTGATAAGTCATTAACACCTTAGCGTGAATTAGCTAATGACCCTACAAGGAAACCACTGAACTTTATGAGGTGAAAATATTTTGACCAGAGCCCTACTCCTCCCCCCTCAAATCCCGGACTCAGAGCTGCAACTCTTGGGTCCATGCTGGCTAATGAGCATGTGCAGGCAGAGGAGCTCGATAAAGATTGACTGATTTATTGATCGATGGGCGCGCAGCTGAGCTTAATCTTCCCTTGCAGCTGCTCCTTTCCTTCCACATCTCTGGAGAAGTGTGTTCGGCCCTACCCAACATCCCCACACGTCACCCACCCCACTCTTTTGAACTGGGCCTTAATGGGAGTCTGGTGTGAAGTTAATAGGTGGCGGAGAAACATCTAGAGACCCTGAAGAGGAGGGGCCAAACCTGTAGCCCCAGTGCCGGGCTCCTGGCAAGGCAAGGATTTCCATATCACACAAGGGGAATGTTGGCCAAGGGCTCTCCCACCGCCAGAGGGGCTCAGGGACGCAGAGAGAGGACAGGGCTGTGCAGCTCCAGGCCCCTGCCTCTGTGTATGAAGCTGTGAAGGAGCTGGGAATGGCTCACAGACCCTGGCACGTGGGAGGAGAGGTGGCACGGATGCTCCTGGCCCTCCTTGCATAACAGCTGGAAGGGAGAGAAGCCAGACTCAGGGTGACTTTCCAGCTGGAAGATGGAGAGTGCCTGACATCTGGCGTGGAGCTGAGTGTGCGGGGACCCACCTGGGCGGAGAGCTGCCTGCTTCCAGGGGCTCAGGGTGCCATGCAGCTGTGGCAAAGAGGGCATTGGTGGTGAGGGTATCCAGAATCAGGAGCAGATGGTTTCAAGGCCCACAGCACACGTTTTATGTTTAGTTCTGGGGGCTGCACTTTGCAAAGGACACATAACAACAACCACATACATGCAGTATGGAGAGGGGGCTTCACACACGGTCATATGAGCAACAATAGAAATAACTGGGGCTTTTATCCTCAACACAAACGGACCTGGAGGGGACCTGGAGGGGACCCGAGAGCCAACTTCAATTACTGGTAGAGTTGTCACACAGAGGATGGCTCACTTGTTCTCTTCCCAGAGACTGGTGTTAGCACCAATGAATAGAAGGTAGAAGAAGGATGTGTTTCTAAAGGAGGAGTTTCCTTACAACCAATGCCATCTGACATTCCTAGGGGGTGTGGTGAGCTGCTCATCGCTGAGGGGCATTCAAGGAGAGGCTGAGGGAGTAGCATGGGCATTGTATAAGGTGCTCATATATCTGATAAGAGATTGGGCTAAACCACTGAGGACTTCTGCAAATCTGAGGTGTTGGGTTCCAGGAAATCAGGACGGCAGAATCATCTTCCTGTTTGGCAGGATAATAGAACTGAGAATCCACAGAACTCTCTACCTGTGCACAGGGGACTGGGCACCAAGTCCTTGCCTGTCCTCCTGTAGGAAAAGACCAACACTGACACTCAGAAACATCCTTTCAGCACTGGGGCTGAAGGTGATCTCAGAGTTCATTTCCAAATATCTCTAAACCCCAAGGCATGGAAAGACAGAGTCTTAGTGAAGGGAACTTGCCTTTACCTAATATTTACCATGTTTCAGACCTGTGCTGCCCCATATTATAGCCACTACCCACAAGCACTTGGCAGGTGGCTAGTCTGTATTGAGATGTATAAAATACATATAAGATTTCAAAGATTTAGTATGATAAAAAGAATTTAAAGATATCTCATTTATATATTTTATATTGATGGTGTTTAGAATGGTAATATTTCGTAACATATACATAAAGTTAAGTTCAACTGTCTTCCTTTTTTAAAAAAGGAAACTACTACAAAATTTAAAATTATATACACGGCTCAAAATATATATCTACTGGGCAGTGCTGCTCCAGACCCAGGAAAACTATTTTTGTTCATTATTTTATTTAATCCTCACAGCTATTCCAAGAGTTAGGTACCATTATCACCCCTATTTTATTCATGAAAACACTGGAATTTAAGGAGGTTGAGTAACTTGCCCAAAGACACACAGCTTCTAAGTTGCTGACTTGGGATCTGAACTCAGGTCCCCCAGACTCTACAACCATACTCTCCTACCACTTTATGCTGCTATATTGACATCCTCTGTAGGGAATCGCTGTTAAGTTGGAAAATGCTAGAGGAAGGAACATAAGAAATGATTGTGGAAATGCTGACAGCGGTTAAACGACATAAGTAAAAACGCAACAAGGGCTTTGAAGTACGTGCTGTTGGGGCAGGAATGGACAGTGAATCTGGCTCCAAGTTCAACTGCAAAATCCATGCCCTCAGAAAAGGGAAACTGCAAACTTGGAACCTTGGAAATGCATATCACTCAGGGAATTTTAAGGTTTCAGAGATGGTGGGGCATTTCAGGGATAGAGACTCCCTGGATCTGAGCTCTGTGGGTTGGGTTTAGGCCAAAGTAGGAACTCCTTCTACATCATGAAAAGTCTTAATACGAACACCTTCTGTGGGTTTGTTTGGTGGGATCATTGATGGAGCAGGGAGGGGAAGGGCAATTAGGAGGTGTCCTGGGGAGCATTTAAACAGCCCACTGGATTCTGGCTTAACAAAAGTAACTCATAAATAACCAGCCTGTATTTGGAACTGCTTTACTTGACTCAAGAAGGCGTTTTCTTTCTTCTCCCTCCCTCCTTCCTTCTTTCCTTCCTTCCTTCCTTCCTTTCTCCCTCCCTCCTCCCCTTCCTCCCTCCTCCCCTTCCTCCCTCCCTCCCTCTCTCCCTCTCTCCCTCTCTCTCTCTCTCTTTCTTTCTTCTAGTTACTGTAGTGAGGGAGGTTTGGACCTCTTTGCAAGGGGTTCTGCCTCACATTTCTCAATACACATAAAGCTTCCTCTTTCCCCACCCTGCCCTCAGTGCCTCCCTTGTGGAGAGAGCGTTGCTTCCTTTGGCCTCATTACACCCCAGGGGCATCTCCTGAGGGCTGCAGGTTGGGGAGCCCTCCAGGGCTGTGCATCAGAAAGGTTTCTTCCTGCGGATTGTCTGCCTGGCCCTTGCACTTAGGGAAACAGAAGGCCGCCCTGGGCTGTGGAGGGCAGCGAGATCGATGACAGGCCTTCTGCTGTTCTGAGTTCAATAAAAAAGTACAACCCCCCAAATAACATTCAGTTGAGAAGATTCATGAGGCATGAGGTAAATGGCCTGTACAAATGTCTGACTGAGGGGAGAAGGGAGCCATGGTAATGATTTTACCTGCCCCAAGGGAAGAGAAGCCAGAATTGGACGGGAAGTGATTGACTTATAATTACACTGACTGGGGACCCTGGGGTTGTGACCACAGAAAATTACTCAAGTTTTCCATAGCCCTAGAGCATCCACAAAACCCCCAAAGCCCAAGGCTCCAAAGCAAGTTGGCTACAGTCACCTCTGGGTCTCTCAGGAGGAAGTGCGGTATGTATAGTGGGCACTGGGATGTTGGCCAGCCCAAGGGGGTCAGGGTGAAGCTGTGGATGGGCCTGTTTCAGGGACCTACCCACCCAGGACCATGGACGGCCGTGTGGGGGGCAGGGGATGAGTCAGAAAGGGAACATTTTTCATGCTTAAGCTGTGAAGAAAATGTGAGGCTCCCATCCTCCCAGCTTCCAAGGACACTGGAATGGGGTGGTAGGGCCCAGTGGCCAGGACAGACAAATGAATGACTCTTACTTAGCTCAAACCCACAGTTCCTTCAGTCTCTGCTTTCAGAGTCTGGGAGAGACGTCCGAAGTGACTTGAGGGAATGCAGCCATTCTTGTTGATCTCAGTGTCTGTACCTGCAGACACCCTAACAGACATGCCTGCTGGGAATTCATCCAGCCCTTTTGAAACCCACTTCTATTTCTAATGAATTTCCCTTAGTAGTACTGTTAGCAGTAAGGGCTGTGACCAGTTAGGGGGTAGAGCCAGGTTGGGTAGGTCAAGAAAGGCACTAGCATCTTTCGACCAAAGTTTGCTGCACTAGGTGTCTGCTATCATCTGCGACTCTGGTCCAGGTGCTTTGGGAGAGCAAGGCTGGCATAGTTCTGAAGAGAATTCTCAACTCCCATCAGCCCCAGTAATTCCATCAAAATTCTTACCAGAGTTCTAAACAAGAAGGTGAATTAAAAACTTGAGTTTTCTCTCTATGTATTTTCCTAGCCCACACAGTAAGCAGTTATTGCAAGTGAAATAAATATCTGAAAGCTGTAAATGATGGCTTTGCAGTTATGTTTTTCCAAGGGCCATTCATTGTATTTCCTCTGAAGTAAGGAGGCAGTGGTGAGAGAGACTTATTGAACCAACTGCCTGCAGGTGCCCCTGCCTCACACAGATTCTTCCCTCCATGGCATCACCAGTGAAATATCCACTGAGTCACATCAATTCAGCCAGAAAAATACACACGTTTCCCCATTTCTAATAAAGCCAGCATGTTATTTTAGGCTGCTTAGGTGAGCCTTCTAGAATTCCAGACAGAGGCTGAGCAAAGCTTGTCATTTGATGACATTTCCAGTAAAAGCATTGAAATGACAGCAATGATTTCAAAGCCCAAAGTGAGATGCCCAAATGGTATCTGGAATTTAAAAGGGCTTAAAAGAGGGCTTCCCTGGTGGCGCAGTGGTTGAGAGTCCGCCTGCCGATGCAGGGGACACAGGTTCGTGCCCCGGTCCTGGAAGAACCCACATGCCGCGGAGCAGCTGGGCCCGTGAGCCATGGCCGCTGAGCCTGCGCGTCCGGAGCCTGCGCGTCCGGAGCCTGTGCTCCGCAACGGGAGAGGCCACAACAGTCAGAGGCCCGCGTACCGCAAAAAAAAAAAAAAGGCTTAAAAGTTAAAACTAGCTCAGCGTCTCCCGCATGTCTGCCCCCCCTCTTCCTCAGAGCTGAATGGAAAGTAAACACCCCATAGATCCAGATCTGCCACAGTGTTAGCAAGCAAAATGCAGAGCAGGTCACAGTATTTCTAATTCAGATTAACGACCCCACTCAGCCCTGTCTCCTTAGCAGGAAATTAGAAAGTGTAGGAAGGAGCAAATAGTGATTCATAATGCGTGACTCTGGGGTATTGGCAGTTGTGCTCGTTAAAAGCGAAGATACTGTTTTGATATAAAATAATTGAGTCTGACTTATTTATGGGATAAAGTGTTCTCCATAATATGAGCTCCCTTTTACAAACCAGCTGGTTACATACCCATATGCTTGAAGGACAGAAGAACTGACCTTTGCCCATTTTATGTTTACTGCAGTTCTGTCAGACACAGTAATTTAGGGTAATAGGCTGGTAGGCTGTTGCACTTTTCTTGTACTCTGCTGTTGATTCTTTCTCTCTTCTTCCTCCCATGGTCATCTCTCCTCACCAGGGCTGAGTTCCCACCTTCTGTTCTCCACCCTCCACGCTCACTTCTTCAGGGAACTTACTTAATTAGGGGGCTTCATTTATCACCTGTTTGCAAACAGCCATGACCTATTCCCCAAGTTTTATTATCTCCCCTACTTCTTAGCGCATGTGTGCACATGCGTGCGCACACACACGCACTTCCATTAGATTCACATAGACTTAGGTATAGAACCAGACCTGTTGTCATCCCCATGTAAATTCCTTTCCTCCTCTAAATCCTCATTTGCATATCTGTTCGTTCCTTCCTTTGCCCTCCATATCTTGTCTGTCACCATGAGCTTCCCTTTCCTCTTTGGATTCAGTTATTTCCGCCATTTGCACATTCAGTATGTAAGCTTGACTCAGACTCTTGTTTAGGAGACAGAAACGATTTTTTTGAATAAAAATCATGCAAAGCTCAGTCCCTGGGCATGCCTAATAAACCTTTCCCTATGAGGATGCATTCTTTGTTTTCTGCTGCAGGGAACATGTCTACTCTCAGATCTCACACCAAAATAGTGTTGATGAGAAACAGAAAAAGTTGGATGAGCTTTAGAAATAATTGCACCTGAGAAGTCATTTCCAAACCTGTATGTGTATTACAATCTCCTTTTTAAAAATGCAGATTCCTGTTAAATCTGAATCTCATCTACCATTCTCCTCTTGCACACGCCTCTTCTGCCACTAGTCTCCTTTCTTTGAACACACTGAGCACATTTCTGTCTCAGGGCCCTTTGTACTTCCTCTTTGGAACTCTCTGCACCTAGATGTCTACACTGGTTTGTTCTGATGGATATTATCTCCTCAGAGAGGTGAACACACTAAGACAGAGTCCTCTATCTGCCCATTTGTAACAAGGGATTCAAAGAATCCCTTGTTACATTATGTACTTATTATTTCCTGTCAGCTATCCTTCCTGAATAGCTCCTTGAGGGCAGAGATTTTTTTTTTTTTTTTTTTTTTTGCGTTACCCGGGCCTCTCACTGTGGTGGCCTCTCCCGTTGCGGAGCACAGGCTCCGGACACGCAGGCTCAGTGGCCATGGCTCACGGACCCAGCCGCTCCGCAGCACGTGGGATCCTCCCCGACCGGGGCACGAACCCGCGCCCCCCGCATCGAGCAGGCGGACTCCCAACCACTGCGCCACCAGGGAAGCCCGAGGGCAGAGATTTTTGTCTGTTTGGTTTACAGCTTTATCCTCAGAGCTAGAAAGAAGCTTTACACATGGTAGGCACTCCAGCAATGTCTGCTGAATCAGTGCCCAAAAATTGGATCAGAATCCAGGAAGGCTTGTTTTAGAACAGTGGTTCTTCAAGTGTGGTCCCTGCGCCAGCAGATTCAGCATCACTTGAGAAATGGTTAGCAATGCAAGTTCTTGGGCTTCCCACCAGTCCTGCTAAATCCGAAACTGGGAGGCAGCTGTGTGAGTTTTGACAAGCTCTCGAGGTGACTCTGACACTGGGGAAAGCTTGAGAACCGCTGCTCTAAGACATTGTTTGGGTGCCACGTTATCTTTTGCACTTACTACTATCTGTCAAGACAGAAAAAAAAACCTGGCGGCACTCATGTTCGACATTTACGCTAATCTTAGACTATTTCCTGATTGTTTCAGATGCATTAGTTCAGGAAGCTGGCTTGTCCTGTGGTCGTCAAGTATCAGGAAGAACTCAGTACACCTTTGTTGGCTGGTTGATTTTGCAAGTCCTTGGATGTTCCTTTTTTTAGCTTTAAGTGATATATAGAAAAGTATACTCTTCCACTTAGAGTTAATACAGGTATGTATGCTATTAAAATGTAGAAAATACGTTGATTAAAAATACTTGCACGTTGGTTAATTTTGACTCATTTTATTACTTGTTAAGAAAGTATTAAAGAAGTTAAGTGCATAGGCTTAGGAGTTGGATTTGGGCTGGGTCAGGCCTTAGTTGGTAAAATGGGTCGTAATACCTGCCTTGGAGAATTAATAGCACTGGCTCACAGTGGGTACTCAAAGTAGCTATTATTAATAATGATAATATTTGGCATTTTTATAACTTAAAATATGTAACATTTTATTATCCTGGGAGGTGTGTGTGTATGTAAGTGTAATTATTAAGGCCCACAGAAGACAGTGGAAAGTGTATTTTAGAACACCGGTTCTCACAAAGTGGTCCTAAGACCAACAGCAGCAGCATCACGTTGGGATTACTAGAGGTGCAAATTTCTGGGTCCCACCCAGATCTACTGACACAAATCTAACAGTGTGGGCTGACTACTGCCTGTTTTAAAAAGTTCTCCAGGTGGTTCTGATGCATCCTAAGCTTTGGGAACCCTGCTTTAAAAATCACTCTCTCCCTCTCCCTCCCCCTCCCC